>NC_044307.1:138296863-138596863 GCF_007474595.2 Lynx canadensis | reverse complement strand
AGGCTTCTTCCACCCTCAGGAGCCTATTAGCTGGTCTCACTGTGCAGGCTCAACAGAGAAAGGGCTTCAGAGCACCCTCCAAGCAAAGATAAGTTTTTTCCTAAGGAGAATTTTATACAGTAAAAGATTTTTCATTTCATTACTTAGTCAAACATAGTCTTTCTCATTTTACTACTGTATAATTTACTTTTACTCACTATCCCACTGTAAGGTTGCACTTACAAAGAATGTTCTCTGAAGTTCCAACATATTCGCTTCATCTCAAATTTAATATAGTTTCTAACGGGAGATGTGCTTCTAATTTGATTGATTGGATTGCGTCTTTATTTGCATCATCAACCTGTTATCACACATTAAATAATCAATCTCCCCCCCCCCACCACAAAGACCTAAGTTGTGTCTTTTCTAATATATTAATCCATGTTTAAAATAGCCCTTGTTGTATGAGTAAATACCCCAAACTCAGTAACCTATAACACTAAGAAACGATTATTCCTTACAAGTCTTCAGGTCAGATACATTGCTTTCTGGTTGTGGCTGAGCTCAGTCATGCTGCCATAGTTAGCTTCTAAGTGGTAGAAGACTGGGATTGTAGCTGGACACTCTCACATATTTGGGGTCAGGTGGCTCTAGAATGGTTTGGTGTGGCCTTTGTTGGGACAATTGTGCTCTTCCAGTTGTCGCTCACATGCATATGTGTCTCACATCATTCATGCTGGCCGATGGATGTGTTCATAGCAATCACAGAGAAGCAACAGAGAAAGAGTAGTGATTCAAGAGGGCAAGTCCTCATGTAAGAGCCTCCTGAGTCTGTGCTAGTGTATCACATTGGCTAACTTCTTATTGGCTGAAATGAGACATATGGCTGAGCCAAGAATCAGGTACGCAGGGGACTACTAAATTATGGTGCAAAATACAATGTAGATACGGCGAAGCCATTGATAGGAGCCATTCTTGAAATCTGTCTACCACAATCTGTATTCAGTGATGAAAGCGCTATAAGCAGTTTAATAAAGAGTAGACAAATTTCTTTTAATTTTTTTTTTACTGTTTATTTTTTATTTTTGAGACAGAGACAGAGCATGAACAGGGGAGGGGCAGAGAGAGGGAGGGAGACACAGAATGTGAAACAGGCTCCAGGCTCCGAGCTGTCAGAACAGAGCCCGATGTGGGGCTCGAACCCACGAACTGTAAGATCATGACCTGAGCTGAAGTCGGACGCTTCACCGACTGAGCCACCCAGGCACCCCAAGAGTAGACAAATTTCAACCTAGTACAAACTTCTTAAAACTTTTATTTCTAAGAAATATATAAAATAGATTGTATTGTGAACACCATCTCTTTCTTCATTCCACATTTTTACCGTTTAATGTTGTCTACAGTTGGCCTTTGAACAGCATGGGTTTGAACTGTGTGGGTTCACTTATATGCAGATTGTTTTCAATAAATACAGTACGGTATTTTCTCTGCCTTATGATTTTTCTTAATAGCATTTTCTTTAGCTTACTTTATTATAAGATCATGGCATATGAGACATGTAGCATACAAAATAGGTGTTTTTGAACTGTTTATCAATAAGGCTTCTGTCAACAGTAGCCTATTAGTTTGGGGAACTTGAAAGTTTTACATGGATTTTTGACTGTGCCAGGGCATAAGGGTTCAGTCCCCAACCCCCATGTTGTCCAAGGGTCAATTGTATTTTCTTTTATATATATCCCTTTTCCAATCAATCAATATTTTTTTGGTTTGGTTATTTTGTACTTTCCATCTATGTTACTATGTTCTCTGAAACTAACCATACTTATTCTCATCTTTTCTATTCTGGTTTTGTTTCCTTCTCAAATTCAATGTGCTATAATTTTTAAAAACATCTCTTGTTCCAAAATTGAATGTAAGCAGCTTCTAGATATCATACACTAAATATAAGAGTATCCATTAATTCAAGATACCTATTTCTTATAATGTGGAGATTTTCTCAGTCTATTTAATAAAGTTTTTTGCTCATTCAGAATGCAGTTGTATTTGACATAGCTTAGTTTATCAAGATGATTGAAAACTTTCCCCTTAGATATGAGTATGATGAACTATGTTAATAAGCTTTGAAGTATGAAATTACTGAAAAAATCTATTAGAAGTATTTGATTTACTAACATTTAATACTTTTGCCTATATTCATAAATGGGACTCATCTGTAATATGGTTTATATTTGGGGAAAACTGCAGAACTTTTGGTATTAAATCGAATTGGGAAGATTTCTATTTCCTCTTAAGTGTTTAAATAGTATAAAAATGATCTATTTCTTTACAATTTGGAGGATCTGGGACACTTGGGTAGCTCAGTCAGGTGAGCATCTGATTCTTGATTTCTGCTCAGGTCATGATTCCAGAGTCATAGGATGCAGGCCCCCATCAGGCTCCATGCTGAGTATGGACCCTGCTTCATGTTCTCTGTTTCTCTCTCTAAAATAAAATAAAATAAAATAAAATAAAATAAAATAAAATAAAATAAAAATAAAAATAAAAATAAAATAAAATTTAAAGGATCTCACCTACCAATTTTTTTCAGCATTCTTTTAATTATCAGAAGCCAAATCTAAACTAGATTAAAAATATACAGACAAAAAGCAGTGTTGGCTTGGAGAACTGACAAGTTCAGGGTTACATATTGGTTTCACACTCTGCTGGCTTCAGGTGCTCAAATGTTGTCTGTAAGACTCTATGCTTTTCTTCACTCCTCAGGTCTACTTTCTCTTGTGATTACTTTTAGGCACATTTAATTCACATACTAGAATATATGGCCAACAGAGGCTCTAGACTTTGATCTTACAACCATAAAGAAAAAAATGAGCCTAATTTCATATATATACATGTAGTAACAGTTATTGGTCTTGTTTGAAGGATACACCAATCACCTATACAATCACCGTAGAAAAGGAAGTTGGGCACTGTAATTGGCCAGACTCAAGGCACAAATCCACTGGTAGACAGAGTTGTTAGTACATTACGGATGATTATAACTTAGTAAATGATGCTCTGCAATGTCCTCTTTATGGAATATTTTAGTTGCCACCATATAGATTATTGTATCTCTATTTTACATATTATTTTTTATCTCCTAGGCTATTATGTATTTTTAGGGAAAAAGATGAACAAATGTATTTAAAGGAAAACAAACCACTATGGTAAAACTAATATAGAAAATTTTAAGGGTGCCTGGGTGGTTCAGTTGGCTGGGCATCCGATTCTTGATTTTGGCTCAGGTCATGATCTCATAGTTGTGGGATCAGGCCCCACGTTGGGCTCTGCACTGACAGCATGGAACCTGCTTGGGATTCTCTCTCTCTCCCCTCTCTGGCTGCCCTCCCAAACTCTCTCTCTCTCTATCTCTCCAAATAAATAAATAAACTTAAGAGAAAAGAAAATTTAAAACTAGACTATAATAAACACTGAGAGGATCATCAAACATGTTTTTTAATCAATGATTATTAATGTTCTTATTACTTAGCTAATTCTATTAAGCCCCCTATCTGCTGTAATGCAGTATGCATATTTTATATTAGGCTAACATCATGTTTTACATTATCCTCAAGAATAATCAGAATACTAGAAAATTTATTTTATTTCATAAGCATTTACACCGTGAAAATTCATATGAATGTATACGTTTTCAACAAAATAAAATTATAGGTTTAAAATATAATTTCTTAGGATATAAAAATCTTCTGATTTTCTAAAATTCAATCATTGTTTAAGCCCAATGATGATAGAAAAATTTTAGAAACCTAACAATGCTGCTATTTTCTTATGTAAAATATATAAATAGTACATTATAAATATCCTAAATACAATAACTTCAGAACTATGTAGTCTATTGGCTTAATTTATGTCTGAGCAATACAAATTTAGCATAGTTATATGTAAAAATATGTGATTTTTAATTTGAAAATTTAAATCAACCATAACATAAATTGATATAAACTTTGGATGTGGGATAATTGGTAATTTCCCTTTATTTTTTTATAATTTTGTCCACTTTTCAAATTTTACACATGAACATATATTTCAGTTGCATTAGAAAAAAATAACAAAATTCTTTTTTAGCTCTGTACATCTACTAATAATGAAAAATTTCCCTTTCTTTTGTATTGAAAATTAAAATGTAAAAATACTAAATTATATTTTTACTTAAAAGTATTGTATAATTATTACTGCATATATAGAATTTGTTAGCACTGAGTTTATCTTTAATATAAACTTCTTCACTTTCTTATCCTTGATCAGAATTCCCTAATGAATACTCAGTTTTGAATACAGTAATTGTTTTTTAGCATAAATTGAATGTTGGAAAAAGCCCCAAGAGAAATTAGCTTCATGGTCATTTAATTAATTTTAATTGGTCAGGGACTTAGAATTAATTGCTAGGACTTTTAATTACTTTTGAATTTTCATATTTCAGGGCTTTTTCCCACAATTATATGGTAATTAGCCCAGGTTCTTAAAGTGTGTTTTCTTTACCTGAAATGTTTTCTTCTTCTCATGCTGTTTTCTTGGTTTACTCTTTATCTTTCATGGCCCCACCTAGCCATGACATGGCAGATCTTGAACTGCTAGCCTAGCTAACATTTCCCTGATACATGTGGTCATTGGACTCGACAATTTTTCTCCTAGTATGTGTCTGTTTTTGTAATTTTATATCAACTAGAAATCAATCTTGAGACAGGGATATTACCGTTTTTTCTTTCACTGGTTTATCACTGGCGCCTAAACAGTAATGGATACATAGTAAATATTCAGTGAATATTTACTGAATGGGTTTAAAAAAACTGATTTAAATATTCAGTTAATGTTTCTATCCTCTGAGCTGTGAGTTCAATGAGGGCAGCACAGTGTCTGTCTTGCCTCTACCACAGTCTCAGTTTCACGGACAGTATCTGGCACAGAACAGCATTCAGGGCTCATCTGCTTAACGAAGGTTGGGAAACATCAGCAAAAGTAATTCATTTCTGAGATGGTGCACTGCAGAAGGTCTCGGTAGCATACCTCATGTGGGTGGTGGGCACAGAGGACAGCAGCTACTCTGTGGCCTGCCCTGGAGGCTGGATCAACCCCAGTAAAGAGAGGAGATGACAATTCCACTTGACTGAAGCTTAAACACACAAGATGCATGGAGTCCTTGAATGATAAAAGTGCAAATATAGGGCATTTTCTATCCATCCTTCTCATTCCAGCAAAGAAAGAAAAATCAGTGGCTAGAGATGAGAATATTTGCCTTGAAATATTTAATGTCTGTGCATAAATAATACAATGAGTATTTAATCTAAGGTTGAGCTTACCATATCCTATATAAAAGGTGCTAGGAAAATATGTAAAAGTCCCTAGTAACAGTCTGTATACTTAATTACCTGAAGAAATCCGTTTCAAAGTGAATTCGTTTTGGGGTGTCCAACTGGCTCAGTCAGTAGAGTGTGCGACTCTTGATCTCGGGTTGTGAGTTCCAGCCCCATGTTGGGTGTAAAGATTACTTAAAAATAAAATCTTATTTAAAAAGGTGACTCGATTCTGTTTGAATTGACTGCCTGGAATTTTGGTCCCTAACTACTGTTATGTGGAAGAAAACATTTCCTCATTATTTGTTTCTGATACCTGAAATGACTTCAAAACTTTGTAGACTAGCAAAGACTAGAATCTCTTATTGAGCAATCCAGATTTGTGCTAAATAGACTCTGTCCAACTTGACCAGGTATTCAAATAGTTTAGTCTATCATTGGTAAGGGAGTAGACTGATACATCGTCTTACTGGTCTTCTAAGTGATAAACTTTTGACTTTGTGGATGGGTGAAAGAGGTAAGTCCCCAGAAAGAAATGAACTGAATAGATATCATCCAAATGTGCCAACTTTAATTTGCTACTTTATTTTCGGACATATTTGTCAGATAGCAGCCTCAGGAGTTCCTTGGGTGAAATTCAAAACTGGCCCCCATACATTGAGGGCAAAAAGAGACAAAGAGGCAGATAACTCCAGATCAGTAGATGGAAGTTTTAAGAAGCCAAGAGAACTTACATTATGAGGCTTGTTTTGGTTAGCTGCAACATGAGTAGATCTTAAATCTACTTAAAATCTTAGAATCTTAAATTTTGTATAGATGCTTTACCAGGGTTCAGTCACATACACAGTCCGGATGGTCCCAACAACACATTACTTTCTCAAGGCTGCATTCTTGAAATGAATTCTAATGTCGTGGGCAGAATGTATATTCCAAGGACAGGGGAGGGAGTGAAGAACCTCCAATTATCTGGGTCCAGCTCACAGGTCAACCAGTGGTCACATCCTTTTGATGATACCTTCCAACAATATTAAGGTCCAATCTTTATGAAAGAATATCAAAAGCAATTAAACAACAGCCCCTGATGTTTCCCTAGAGCATCAAGAAGCTTTATGGATTCAGGATTCTGCCAAACTAATCATCATATGGAGATGTGATCCAAATTTTTACTTGTCCAATTTGTCTCAGTCTTTTTTAGCTAAACTCCATAACCAAACTCCTTATGGTGAAATGTTGAAGAGTCCACCTAAGAGTCCTTTGCTTAATGCCTGAAAACTACTTATGTTAAATCTTAGTGAACTCTTGCCAAATACTCCAGCTATCAGGATTAAGCTCATTCACATTGAATTTCATACTTAGAGTCATAGTATTATCTCCTACTTCATAGTCAAACAACTCTTCTCCAACCCTTCCCTTATTCAGAGGGAATCATTTAGAAGGACAGAAATTCTTTCCCAATGAGGATTTAGTCAAGTAGGGTGTCTTAGGATTTATCAGGTTTACTGAAATCCAGTGATCTATGCAAATCAGAAGGCATGTAAATATAGAATCCAGAAATTGAAAAGTAATTATCTTCATTGACCTTGACTCTTATAACACTTTGGAACAACTTCATTGATAATAATTTTTTTCTTGAAATGTTGCAATAAAGAGACACAAATTCATAAACTTTTTATGGTTGAAAATCACGAGGATTTGGATTTCAGCTACCTCTTCATGTCTAATTATGCAGGTCTAATTCAGTCACCCTGAAGAATCATTTTGGCACATACAATAACAATTTTGCCACAATCATATTTATACAGTTGAGTCATGTGGCACAAGAAAACATATCAGCAATTCCACCCTAACCCCCCCCTCCCACCAAGAATCTGGACTATTGTTCATCCCCACAGCCCAGTAACTTATCTCACAGACTGAACTAATACACATATCTACAACCAAGCCAATATCTCTTTTCGCATTCAACAACTACCTATAGTTACCAGTACATTGCCTGAAACATTGGATTAAAAAAATGCAAAATGTTTCTAAAAGCTAGAAAACGGGCTTTTCTACAAATGCATTGTTTATTACAATGGTTTTAATTATTTTAAGTAAAAATATTCTGTCACAGAACTATTCCAAACTTGCCTTAGAAAAATTAGAAAATACAGATAGGCAATTTTTTTAGATAGGCAAATTTTTAAAAATCTTACTCTTCTTCCACCCAGAGATAACTACTATTATCATTCTGAGGCATATCCTGATAGATATTTCTCTTTATAAAAATATGTATATTTATTTTATTTTAGAAAAATGACATTATGCACATTTTTTAACCTAGTTTCTTATTTGGTAGTATATCAGGAACATAAAATGTCAAAAAATTTAATGGCTAATATTTCAGGATATGGATGTGTTAGGAGTTAAACTGAGTTCTCCCCCAACCCACCTCAAAAAACAGTTAAAGTTCTAACCCACTAATCCTCTGAATGTGACCTTATTTGTAAATAGAGTTCTTATAGATGTAACTGATTCAATGAAGGCATATTGGAGTAGGGTGGGCCCCTAACCTGATGTGACTGGCATCCTTATAAGAAGATGGCCCCGTGAACAGAGACACATCATGTGATGAGGAAGGCAGAGATAAGAGTAATACTATCACAAGTCAAGGAACACCAATGATTTCTGACAAACCACCAGAAGCCAGGAGGAAGCAAGGAAGACTCCACTGCAGATTTGTCAGAGAGCATGGACCTGCCAACACCTCAATTTCAGACTTTTAGCCTCTAGAACTATGAGAGCATAAACTCCTGTTTTGGGGGTAATTTTTTAAATTGTTTTTAATTTGCTTATTTATTTTTGAGAGAGAGAGAGAGAGAGACTGAGCATGAGCAGGGGAGGGGCAGAGAGAGAGGGAGACAGAATCCGAAGCAGGCTCCAGGCTCTGAGCCATCAGTACAAAGCCTGATGCAGGGCTCAAACCCATGAGCCATGAGATTATGACCTGAGCCGACATCACACACTTAACCAACTGAGCCACCCAGGCGCCCCAATGCTGTTTTAAGTCACCTGGGTGTAAACTGTTATGGCAACCCTAGAAAATGGGTACCATAGGAAAAATTTTAAAACAGTAATGATAATAAATAGTGCCACAAATAGATGTGTGTAACAATATACACTGTAGTTCCTCAACTTTCCAAAAGGATTAGTTGAAATTGTGTAAGCCCAGAGAGTAGCAAGAGAGCTTCATTTAGTCCTAAACTTTAACTTAATAAATAATAAATGATATAAACTATTGTGTGAAGTTCTTATACAAGGAAACATTTTTTTAAAAAGTAATGAAGTTATATGCATCAGCCAGGACACAACTTAGGAGACCAAAGACTCATTCAAATTTGAATTGGGGAAGCAGATTTTCTAACTAGTTAAAATGTGGCTACTAAGGCATACAAGGATAGCATCTACGGGATGGTTGCAGGAGAAGGCAATGAGGGAAGAACTCAGGGACTTGAAGGGGCTGCAGGGCTGAGATTCAGAGCTGGGGGAGTGGATGGTGTAGTTGCTGCATGCCACCTGCCACTGCGATGAGGTCACTCATTGTGAAACAGGGAAACCACCAGAATATCTTCTCATTGTGGTGACCAAGAAGCTTGCTGGAGGATGCCACCACTGGACTGTACAAGCAGTCCATGGTCATAAACAAGCTTGCTAAGAGGTGCCCTCAGTAAGAGGCAAAGGGCATTCAGCTGTGGAACACATTTCTGTGCCCACCTCACACCAGTCTTCTCAGTGCCCTGTGGAAAATGGAACACAGAGGCAGCAAGTCTCTTCCTATTCTTCAGTCCGACAGTGTCCATCCAGTGTCTTTTCAGGGGAACCTAATATCAAGCCAGCTGACAAAGGGTACATATAACTTGCAGAGCCTAATTCCATCATCACAAAGCAGGGCAAACAAGGGTGTGTTTGGAGCTGAGAAGCAATAAATTAATAGCTGGCACAGTCCACCCCTTTGGCCATTCAGTAATCATACACATAGTTCAACCCAACTTTGAGCCTCCATACAATAACACACTTCCTTTCTACCTAACAAGATGGAAATTTCTTTCATACTAGTAAGGAAGCTTTCACTGTCTCCCCAAAATGGAAGTATACCCAGTCTCATCATTGGCTATTCTCATCATTCTACAAATTTAGTTACAGTTACATTAAATATTCTATTACCTAAAGACTACATTGTAAAGTTCACTTCCAAGAAAATTCTTTACAACACCGTGAAGGAGACAGACAAAAAATAGGCACTATGTATAAATAGATGCACATAACAATCAAGGAGAAAATATGCAATGCTACTACAGTCTCTCTTTTTTTTTTTTCCAAAGAAGAAAAGCTTACTACTGTAGCAATAGCAGTAGCCAGATATCAACATGTTTGCACAAGTTTCTTGAGCCCCAATTCTGTAGGGCAACTTGTCTGTGTCCGTGTCCTGGAAACCTTGCATCTGTTCTGCACAGGCCATGTAGGTGACATACAGGTAGAATCTATTCCTCGGTGGAAGGGCTTGTCATCCTCTCAGAACATAAAAAGGGTAGGCAGTCTTTCCTTCTGTATGGCCCTACGGCCGTAGTTGATAGCCATGAGGTCCTCATGTCATTACCCAGTCCATCTTTATTTTGCCCTTAGTCAGTCCTAAGCTGTTCTAGGTTCCTTACCCAGAGGAGTAACCACAAAGTTCATTTAAAGGATTTGAGCCTCGGGGCACCTGGGTGGCGCAGTCGGTTAAGCGTCCGACTTCAGCCAGGTCACGATCTCGCGGTCCGGGAGTTCGAGCCCCGCGTCAGGCTCCGGGCTGATGGCTCAGAGCCTGGAGCCTGTTTCCGATTCTGTGTCTCCCTCTCTCTCTGCCCCTCCCCCGTTCATGCTCTGTCTCTCTCTGTCCCAAAAATAAATAAACGTTGAAAAAAAAATTTTTTTTTAAAAATAAATAAATAAAATAAAGGATTTGAGCCTCAGCCAGCCTTTCTTGTTTTGTCTGTGGCAGTTAAGCGTCTGACTTTGGCTCACTCAGGCCATGATCTTGCACTTCATGAGTTCGGGCTCTGTGCTGACACCTCAGAACCTGGAGCCTGCTTCGGATTCCGTGTCTCCCTGTCCCTCTCTGCCCCTCCCCCCGCTCACACTCTGTCTCTCAAATATAAATAAAACATTTTTTAAAAATCTAAAAAAATAAGAACCCCAGAAAATTCCTTGGTTTCTAGATATCATCCTCTTTGCCTCTACTCTATAGTAATAAATAGATTTTCTTTCCCCTTGATAATTGAAATTAATAACTTTGGACATTAGAGGACCCACCCTCCTTATTTTGCCTGTTGTTTCACTGAGCTGAGGAGCCTATGATGATGGCAATCTCACCTTCCAATTCAGTTGAACTATTGTTGTGTCATCTAGTGGAACTTTGCTATATATTCATAAGATATATAAAAGTGTCAGGAACATAAATATTAAAATATATAAGATTATATATATTCAATATATATGCTATATTCATGTGTGTCCCCCTCATTCATATGTTAAAACCTAATCCCCAGTGTGATACTATTAAGATGTGGAGTCTTTGGGAGATAATTAAGTCATGACAATAGAGCTCTCATGAATGGGTTTAGTGATTTTACGTAAGAAAGATCCCAGAGAGCTCTCTTGCCCTTTCCACTATGTGAGGACAGAAGAAGTTGGCCATTTATTTTTTTTTTATTTATTTTTTTTAATGTTTATTATTTTTGAGAGAGACAGAGACAGAGAGCAAGCAGGGAAGGGGCAGAGAGAGAGGGAGACACAGAATCTGAAGCAGGCTCCAGGCTCTGAGCTGTCAGCACAGAGCCCGACGTGGGACTCGAACTCACAGACCGTGAGATCATGACCTGAGCTGTGGTCGGCCGCCCAACCAACTGAGCCACCCAGGCGCCCCAGAAGTTGGCCATTTATGAACTAGGAAGACACCACATCTGCCAGTACCTTGATCTTGGACTTTCCAGCTTCTCAAACTGCAGGAAGTAAATATTTGTTGTTGAAGCCACCTAGTCTATGGTATTTTTACCTTAGCCTGAACAGACTCAGATAATATGTAATTCATATATTGTTCAATGTAATCTGTATATTCATGTACTGGTCAATGTAATATATGTTATACAGCTATTCCACTATGTTTTTTAACTGTATTTATTTTGAGAGAGTGAGAGGGCACGTGTGTGCAGGCACGCGCATGAACAGGGGAGAGTAGAGAGAGAGAAGGAGAAAGAAAATCCAAGCAGGCTCTGTGCGGTCAGTACAGATCCCAAAGCGGGGCTCACTCTTACAAGCTGTGAGATCATGACCTTAGCAGAAACCAAGAGTCAGAGGCTTAATGGACTGAGCCATACATCTTGATTCTGAGACCCATGTGTTCTGACTGTGGGAGAAAACATGACATGATGTTCTCCCATTGAAACTACACACTGTCTCCTGTAAAATAGAAGTTTCTTTTTTTTCAAGGTGTGTTCTTCTAAGTAATACTGTAACTAACACCTCAATTAGCCTTTCCATTTTTGAAATAGACCAGCCACTTCTAGGTAAGGGGGGTGTGTCATCAGACCAGTTAATTCCTTCTGTGTGAGCCAACTACTTCACTTCGCCCTTTGCTACAAAACGAGCTCTTTGATCAGAAGCAATGCTGTGTGGGATATCAGAACTATAGAGAAGGCATTTTGTGAGTCTACAGATCATAGTGCCAGCAGTAGCATCACAGGCAGGGAAGACAAATTCATATCGAGAAAACGTCTTATTCAGTGAAAGTGACTCTTTGCCTCACCCTGTGATGGAAATAGTTTGATGTAACCAATCAGCCGCCATTGCCTCTGGCTGGTCCCTCCAAGCATTAGTGCCACACTGGAAACAGAGTTGTTGTCTGTTGTTGGGAGGTTGGGTACTAAGCAATAAGCAGCAGCAGATCATCTTATGATAAGGGGGAGGAGGGTAGCCCAAGGTGCAGAGTTCATAAAAAGCCTCAATCCTTACCATCATGGTTACTCTGTTCTGGAGCCACTGAACAAGTACCGGGCGTTGGGAAAGAGGCTGACTGGTCTCTACCTAATGGTCATTTTATCTATCTGATTATTGAAACTATTAGAGCCAGCTTCTCCAAAATTCTCTGTAAAATTCAGGATTCCAACTTTACCTCAATTATAGAATGATACCTCGGTAGTACCTTTGGACCATCTTTGTACACTTCTATCATTTCAAGTGTTTCTATTTTCAAAGTGCAGACCTGTTTGCTAAGTGTGAATAGAGGAGAATAACTATTTGTAAGAAGAATAATTTTATTGTTGTTGCCCAACTTAAAATTCAATTTCTCCATCGTGGAAAAAGAAAAACCATAAATGCATGACACATTATTAGGCATTTCCTATGCCTATAATCATTGAGTATGTATCTTTTTAATTGTGTATCTAAAGTTATGTGAATTATTTTATATGTATGTATACATATGTATGTATATGTATATGTATGTATGTATGTAAATATATATACACACACACCACTATTTTCATCTTTATCCCAATTCCACTTTCTCCTTAGCTTTCAAGATTTATAATCAAATTGAGTTTTCCAGTCGTGTGGTACTCTCCCTAACTTTAAACCTTGTGCCAGCAATATACTCCTCTGTTAATCACTTTCCCAACACTAAGGCTGGCCCGGAGTTAGAGTAGAATTTCTAGTACTTCCCAAACTTTTTTTTTTAAATGTTTATTTATTTATTTTGAGAGAGAGAGAATGTGAGCAGAGGAGAGGTGGAGAAAGAAGGAGAGACAGAATCCCAAGCAGGCTCCACACTGGCAGAGCCTGACATGGGGCTTGAGCTGGGGCTCGATCTCACAAACTGTGAGATCATGACCTGAGCCGAAATTAAGAGTCAGATGCTTAACTGACCAAGCCACCCAGCCACACCTTCCCAGTCTTTAACTTGAGTACAATTTACCCAATGATCTTGCTAAAATAAATAATCTGAGTTGGTAGGCCTGGGATGGGACCGGAGACTTCATTTCTAACAAGTCCCCAGGTGATGTGGATAGAATGCCAATCCATGGGACCATATTTTTAAAACAAAGAAATAAATACACAAAAAAAAATGCCGTGCTGGAGCCTGCTCTCACCAGCTCATGGGAGCCCATTGTTACATTCCGAGGAATTTTGCAAGCCAGTTACTAACATAACCATTGTTAAATTATGGAGATTTTCAATTAAATAAACTATACTAGGTGCCCCTGGGTGGCTCCATTGGTTGTGCCTGGGACTCTTGATTTCAGCTCAGGTCATGATCTCACGGTTGTGAGATCAGGCTCTGCATGGGGCTCAGCACAGATACCGTGGAGCCTGTTTGGGATTTTCTCTCTCCCCTCTCTCTGCCTCTCTCTCTCTCTCTATTGCTCTCTCTCTCAAAATAAATAAATAATTTTAAAAAATTATACTTTGGGCTCCTGGGTGGCTCAGCCAGTTAAGCATCCAACTCTTGATCTCAGCTCAGGTTATGATCTCACAGTTGGTGAGATCAAGCCCCATGTCGGGCTCTGCACTGTCAGTGAAGATTCTCTCTCTCCCTCTCTCTCTGCTTGGGATTCTCTCTCTCCCTCTTTCTTTGCTCTTCCCCTACCTATGTTCTCTCTGTCTCGAATAAATAAACATTTAAAAAAATAAATAAACATTTAAAAAATAAATAAATACATAAGTAAAATAAAGGAAAAATAAATATCTAAAATTCACCACTTCATCATTAGTTTTTATCCATGCTCTGGAGGTTGTTCACATCTGTTATGACTATATAATGAAAATACTATAAATGGTGTGCTACTAAACATGCTGCTTTCAGTAGCTCCACATCGGTCACATGAAATGTCCATGGTGGTAGTATTTATAACATGGGAATTTGCAAACACTACAAATCAATTCCTACCCTCCCCCCCACACACTTTTTTTCTTTTTTTCCAAAAGAGCTGGTTGTTAAACACTGCCAGCACACCATTGGTCAATAATGAGATTTTGGTGTCTTTTATCTCAGATATCACCCAAAGCTTAGACCAGGCAGACTCAATGCTCTGTAACTGCACTCAAATCCCAGACTCGAAAGACAGAGAAATAGATATCACTTTACGTCTTTCATATCTGAAAAGAACTATACTCCGAGCACTAAAACACATACTGAAGAGAGCAGAAGGATGCATTTGGGAGTCAAATAAATTTGCAGTGATGAACATGTACTCAACCTGACTGCTAAAAGCAATCTAAGAGCAGTTTAGAGTTCAACATAAATACTTTGATGATTATATTATTTTTGTATCTACACCTTAGGAGAATATTTCTATTTGTTGTTTGTGATAATGTCCTTGCAACATTATAATAAGTCAAAGGGTTTTTGAAATATTTCTTTGAAATTTCTGGTTCTGTTGTTATACAAAGAAAATTATTTTTAGCTTAAAGATTCTTTCTGAAGTAAAATTTTGTGACTACATGGATTAGAATGAATGTAGGTTTTAGAAATCTATACTCATACTCAAAAAAGCTTTGGAGCAAACTAAAGTCCTTTCTAGAATGAGACTTTCCACACTTGCTGGCTTTATTTACACTGTAATTGGACACTTACTCATATATTTACCCTCACAAGGAGTTATCCAGCTTCCAATTTTGTCTTACAATATTTTTTAGCCTTGCTACATATAGAAACACCTAGGTGAAAACTGATATCTGATAAGTATGTAAGTATGTAAAATTTATTCTTCAATCTGTAAACAATTCACTCATTTAAGCTCAGTTCGAATATTTCCCCACTCCATTAGTCTCCATTCACCAGAAGAGGTAGAAATACTCTCTCCTACCTTACCTCTAAATTCCAAGAGTTTATTTCTTACTTGAGGAAGAAAATCAACTAGAGCACTATCTGGATGAGACTATTTGAAAATGCCTAGCATGAGTAGGCTCTGAAGGAGTTAAGGAAATTCTAAATTGGGGAAAGGGGTGGCATGTCTTATGAGGCTTTAGCAGGAGGAAAGAGGTTTGTCAAAGTTCAGCTAGTTCCGGATATGGGAAGAGAGGGATTTTTCACATTGATTAGCAGCCATTGTTTGGACAGCCTGGATTTTATCTAAAGAATGAAGAGGGATAGTTTGGGACTATGTCATTCGCAAGAGTGGGTGGAACAGTGCCAAGGACAAGTGCATGTGAAGACCACAGAGGAAAACTCAGGGGTTTTAAGTCCTTCAGGTTTTTCCACATATTTATCACTCATTTGACATTTTCAAAGTGCCTTGTAGGGAGGGCAATGATAAAAACTATCTTCAACACTAGAGAACTGGAAGAAATGCTACTAATAATTACTCCAGGCAACTGGGCATGAACCATATGGTCATCGTGCATTCAGTTATTTTCAACACTTTTTATTTATTTATTCCGCTCAATTAGATTTTTTTCCTTTTTTTTCTAATTGAAGTATAGTTGACACAGAATGTTACATTAGTTTCCGATGTACAACAGACTCATTCGACAAGTCTATGTGTTATGCTATGCTCACTGCAGCTGTAGCTACCATCTGTCACCATAGGACTCTATTACAATACCGCTGGCTATATTCGCCATGTTGTATCTTTCATCCCCATGACTTGTTCCTTTCATAACTGGAAGCCTACACCTCCCACTTTCCTTCACCTCTTTTGCCCATCCCCCACCCCCCTCCCCTCTGGCAACCATCAGTTTGTTCTCTGTATTTAAGGATCTGCTGTCCTCAGTTCGATTTTAAATCTACATGTATCACAACACAGTACCAAAAAAGCTTTTTAAAAAATCACTTGAGGGGCGCCTGGGTGGCGCAGTCGGTTGGGCGTCCGACTTCAGCCAGGTCACGATCTCGCGGTCCGTGAGTTCGAGCCCCGCGTCAGGCTCTGGGCTGATGGCTCAGAGCCTGGAGCCTGTTTCCGATTCTGTGTCTCCCTCTCTCTCTGCCCCTCCCCCGTTCATGCTCTGTCTCTCTCTGTCCCAAAAATAAATAAACGTTGAAAAAAAAAAAATCACTTGATTGACCGTAGTAAAATAATAAATAAAAGACTCTTCATGTAGAGGATTCACTAATTATAACTACAAAGCCCCTTCAGGCGGTTTTAATCTAGTTCATGTCTATAATACACTGCCCTAGGCATACCTGCCATATGTGTCCCTATGTCTCAAGGATACCACAGTGTTACTCAACCAGTTTCTATAATACACACTATCCTATTATGTCCCGCTCTTAGAATTTCAAAGGGAGAAAAGATAATTTCTTTATGGAAAGGAGGAATGCAATATATATGAAAACTAGTAAGATGTACTGACTGTAGACACTTTAATTTGCGGAAATTCATTCATTACAGATTCTGTCAGAACAGTCCTCAACCCAAGCATGCTGGGATTTGAAATATGTGCCCGCAGTATTTGTTAAGTGTTATAAATGTATTCTAAATCTTGTATTTATTTAAAATGTGTTTATAAAAGGTTTCCTATTGGCTATTAAGAAATATATCAGTGGCTATGAAACATAAAAGAAGATTAACAAGATCAGAGCAAATTTCTTAAACACATGAATATTCAAGTTGTCAAGTTAAAAAGATACGAAATTAAAACATACACATTCAAAGTGTTTTTTATTATTGGATAATTTTGTAAAACACTTCCTACTCTTTCTGTAAGTTTCCATCTCTATAATCAAACTAGAGTAAATCCATTCAATAGATATTCAATAAGTATTATCAATATGTTAAAAATACCTTACTAGCTAGGCATTTTATGTTTTTAATGTTAATAAAATAGGATACCTATAACTGAGGGGCTTATAGTGTAAGAGATTTAAAAAAAAACATGTTTACAAAAATTTTAATGTATTTATTTTATGGATGTCACAATAGAAGGATACATAATTCCTCTGGGGAATCAGAAATAAAATTTTGAAGTAGAAAAATATTCACATGATTCAAGCTAAAGGGGAAAAATTCCCAAATTACTTTTCTTCCAACAGTGCATGTTTTATATCATATTTTATTACACAATTAATGTATTACTATAGTTAATTTTGAAAATATATAAAACAGTAAACTGAAAATCACTGATAAGTCTACCATCCCAAAATACCATTGCTATTTTTTCCTTTTGTTCTCTTTTATTTTCATAAATATACTTTTAAAAAATAGAATTTGAGTAAAGAAACTTTATTAACCTGCTCTTTATTTAATATTGTAACATGGGAATTTTCTGTCATTAGATGTATTTCATAAATGTTAACTTTAATGTCTGCAAAGTATTCCACTCTAAGATTTGTCTTTAGTAAAATACGACAGGAAAAAATAATTTTAGAGCATAAGTACATCTGTGCCAAACCCTCATAACACATTGTTTTGTGAATACTTTTTCCCCTAGAATAAATTCTCAGGAGTGAAATTATTGAATCAAAGGAAATGAATATTTTAAGGCTTTTGATACAAGTTAACACATTGCCTTCAAGAAAGATGGCTAATTTAGATGCCAGAAAGATTGCTAATTTATATGCCAGTCAACAAAGTATGAGAATTTTCAATTACCAGCAAACTTAAAGATGTCATTATTATTTTTAAAACAAAATGGAAAAAAAAAAAGACTACTTGTCAATTTAGTAGGTGAAAATCCATGGTTATTTTACTTTGCATTTCTTTGATCTCTAGTTGGGTTAAACTTTCTCATATTTATGTGCTGCTTCTATTTCTCTTATTCTTTGCCTCATTTTATGGATTTTTCCCTTGAGTTGTACAATTATTTTTATTACTTTTAAGAGTTTAATATTTTTATTAATTTAAATTAATTTAAAATAATTTATTATTGTAAGAGTTTAATATTTTTAAGAGTTTAAGATGCTTCCATCATTAGTCTGTCATTAACATTGCGAATATTTCCCGAGATTGGCTGTTACCTTTTCTTTAAATTTTTTTTAATGTTTTTATTTTATTTTTGAGAGAGACACAGCGCGAGCTAGAAAGGGATGGAGAGAGAGGGAGACGCAGAATCTGAAGCAGGCTCCAGGCTCTGAACTATCAGCACAGAGCCTGATGCAGGGCTCCAACTCGCGGACGGTGAGATCATGGCCTGAGCCGAAGTCTGATGCTCAAACGACTGAGCCAGCCAGGTGCCCCTGGCTGTCACCTTTTTTTTTCTTTTTTTTTAATTTTTTTTTTAACGTTTATTTATTTTTGAGACCGAGAGAGACAGAGCATGAACGGGGGAGGGGCAGAGAGAGAGGGAGACACAGAATCGGAAACAGGCTCCAGGCTCTGAGCCATCAGCCCAGAGCCCGACGCGGGGCTCGAACTCACGGACCGTGAGATCGTGACCTGAGCTGAAGTCCGACGCTTAATCGACTGAGCCACCCAGGCGCCCCTGTCACCTTTTAATTGTATTGTTGATTTATTTGTCTATCTCTTCAGACATGTAGAGGGTTGAAATTCTGAGCCTTAATGATCAATTTAGTTTTTCCTTTAAGGTTTTTGTCTTTGCCACAGGCCTAGAGAGGCGTTGCCCCCATTACATAATTGTCTAAAATTTTATTTTAGTACTTTACACTTTTATTTTTATGTTAAAGTCTTTAACTTTTCCTTGTCCCATCTAATGCTTTCCAGCCATTTAATGCTTTTTACCTGGAATTCTACATATGATTCCAATATTATAACTCCTCCATTTCCCTAATAAAACTGCCTGTTTTTTTTATTTGAACTGCTTGTATATGTTTTTATATGACATGTTTTTAATAAACTTGATTTTTGTCTTACCTCACCCAGGAGTTCCATTTTTAAACTTTTTTTTTGTAATGTTTATTTATTTTTGAGAGAGACAGAGACAGAGTGTGAGCAGGGGGGGGGGCAGAGAGAAAGGGAGACCGAATCCTGAGCAGGCTCCAGGCTCCAGGCTCTGAGTAAGCTGTCAACACAGAGCTTGTCGCGGGGCTCGAACTCACAAACCATGAGATCATGACCTGAGTTGAAGTCAGACACTTAACCAACTGAGCCACCCAGGTGCCCCCAGGAGCTCCATTTTTAAATTAAAACTTCCCTTCTCAGTTTTATATGGTTTTCAGATTTTTTTTCATGATCTTTGTTACTTCAAAAATTGCCACAAGGGGTGCCT
Organism: Lynx canadensis; assembly: GCF_007474595.2. Taxonomy (NCBI): domain Eukaryota; kingdom Metazoa; phylum Chordata; class Mammalia; order Carnivora; family Felidae; genus Lynx; species Lynx canadensis. The sequence continues at coordinate 138,577,358 of NC_044307.1, read as the reverse complement.
GGGTGGCTCAGTCTGTTAAGTGTACGACTTCAGCTCAGGTCATGATGTCACTGATTGTGAGTTTGAGACTTGCATTGGGCTCTGTCCTAACAGCTCAGAGCCTGGAGCCTGCTTAGGAGTCCATGTCTCCCTCCTCTCTCTCTCTCTCTGCCCCTTTCTCTCTCTCTCTCTCTCTCTCTCAAAAATAAATAAACATTACAAAAAAAAAGTTTAATTGCCACAAAATATCTAGAGCAATGTCATTTAATGATGCTGCTTGTAAAGGCTGATTTGTCTCAAACAGCATATACAAATCTTTTTTCTCATCTCAATTAGAGCTTCAAGGTTTGGTCTGGTTTCTATTATATTATGTTCTTGCTGTTTCCTTTGCTTTCTTAACTATGGACTTTTTAAAAACTTGTATTTTACTTACATAATCTGAAGTATGTTAGAAGACATATATTCCATTTACTAGTGCCAACCTTTTAAGTTTTCAAGTTTTCTCATTTAATATACTGGTCTTTTTCAATATATCTGAGATATTATACAGCAAGTGTTATGTGATCTTTAATATGACATATTTTAAATGCCTTTGTTTTTATTTTTGAATAGAAAATATTTTTACATTATTCTGCTTCCATATTCTTCCTCATTCCACCTAATATTACAATTTACTTACTTTTAGTCTTCTTTATCTCCTCGACCTGTCATTCAGCTTATGACTTTATCTCATGTCTGTCAACTGGTGTGCTACTGAGGGATTCTTTTTTTCTCAAGAATATTATAGAGGGGTCATCTTTAAAGAATCATTTCTGTATTTCAATATCTTTTTATCTCCCTTTACAAACCAAGGACAAATTAGCTGATCATACAAGAATCACACCAAATTAAAATCATGCAAAATATGTTGAATATCTTTGGTGCTTTGTGTTGTGTTAGATATTTTGGTAGATGATGTCCTTTTTTCCGAGTGGATGTTTACAAAAGACTTGTGGTACTGGAGGGAGTTGTCCATTTTATTTTGTTGTTGTTTCCTTTTGGCGGACCCAGGATATGTTAAGATATAATATGTTCTCAGTGCCTGAAGTGTGGTGTCTTCCAATCTGCACACGCAAGATAGATTTGATTGATTTGGGTTTTGATTATTGTCTCCTATTAATTTTTGGTATCTTGTATTCAGCAATGAGATTCGTTCTTTCGTTTCCATCTTTTTATCATTTATCCTTGCATTCTCAAAGAACCTCTGAATTTTCTTCTCAGATCCCTAATCCTGTTCCCTACCCTTTCAGCTCTGACCCTTGCTCAATTCAGGGTGAATTATTAATCAACTATTTTACTTTGAACCATCTCACCATCCTTCTTTGTCTCAAATATCTCTTTAATCATATCTTATGTAACGACTGCCTAGTCTCTCTTTAGGACTTTCTGATCCTATTTTGTTGGAATGATGTCTTCTTGATTTTTAATGAGATTTTTTTTCATTCTCTGTGAGGTTTTCTTTTCAATGACTTAATAACTTCCAGATTTATCCTCTCCACATTTTCACGATGATGCTCCTTTTCCTTGTCCTGCACTGTTTGTCCCCATGACCCCATTCCTCTTCTCCTACTTGAATGAGGCAGAACATATAGAGATGGATGTCGTCCAGCAGACCCTTTTTGTGATTTGTCCATGATGCTCCCAGTCGTGCATGGATGATGGTCCAATTACTTGATTGCATTTATATCTAGAGAGCAGATTACTGTGCAGAATCCCATATCCACTCTCCAGTGGTAATTATTCTGGTGCAATTTTGCTTCACTGGGATTGATTCCTTTCTTCCACCCAAGTCTGCTTTCTCTGAGTTGAAAAAGTCCACATCCAAAACCCATTGTTGCTAGGGGTCCTCCAGGGTGCCTTTTGTGTCTTCTTTTCTCCTCTTGGTCTTCTTGATTGTTAGGTTGGTTTTTCACATTGTTTCAGTTTTCATATTTGTCTGTGTCTTCTCAGATAGTGGTAAGAAATTGAGAGATGCTATATTGGGAACTGCAAAGTAGAGGTCATTTAAAGCTTAAATATAAATCCTCAAACTCTTAACCCCTGATTCTTCTGGCAGCATATCATACCATATTTCTCTAGTCCATTTCTCTGCGTGGAATTGTGTCCCCCCAAAATGTGTATGTTGATGTCCTAACCCCAAGTATCCAGAATATTTGGAAATGGGGTCTTTACAGGGGTGACTAAGTTAAAATGGAGTCATTAAGAGTGGCCCTAATGTAATATTTCTGGAGTCAATATAAAAAGATGAAATTTGGGGGCACCTGGGTGGCTCATTTGGCTAAGCATCCGACTCTCGATCTTGGCTCAGATCATGATCTCACAGCTCATGAGTTCGAGTCCCATGTCAGGCTCTGCTGACTGCTCATAGCCTGGAGCCTGCTTCAGATTCTGTCTCTCTCTGTCTCTCTGTCTCTCTCTCTTTCTCTCTGCCCCTCCCCCACTTGTGTGCTCTCTCTGTCTCTCTATCTCTCTCCCTCTCTCCCTCTCTCTCAAAAATAAAATGAAATAAAAGAGGAAATTTGGATACAGATGGTACAGAGGAAAGACCAGGGAGAAAACAGGCATCTCCAAGTCAAGCAGAGAGACCTCAGAAGAAACCAACCCTATCAACACTTAGATCTCAGACTTCTAGACCCCAGAGCTGTGAGACAATACGTGTGTGTTTTTTAAACCCCGAGTCTGTGACACTTTTTTATGGAAGCTCTACCAAACCAATCCCTCCTTTTACTTTCTCACACCAACATGACTATTCTACCCACTCCCATTGTTCGTCAAGCCTCCTTGTCCTTTCTCATGTTCTCGCTTTCAGTTGATGACTCTGTTTCTTGTTTCACTGGGAAATATAAGCAATCGGAAAAAAAAAAAACATCCACAGACACTCAGTACCCCTTCAGCCCTCAAGCTTACATGGCACATATGAAGAACAAATATAAAACACATAGAACACCTGAGACTTTGCATTGGATATTCCCACTGAAGAAGTCCTCTTCCCCCAGACACCTCCATGGCTAACTTACTCCCCTCCTTCAAATTATTGGTCAAATAACATCATTTTTCTATGAGTTCTAGCCTGACCAAGCTACTTAAAATGCACTTTCCAATCCCACACTCATCCTTACTCTGATTCTTTTCACAGCACCTACTAATAGCCTGTATGATTTATGAATTTATTACACATGTTATTTATTGCCTGTCCCTATCAGAAGACAGGTTCCAAATATGTAGGAATATATGTCTTTTTGTTTCTCATCTCCCTCAAGCACTTAGATCAGTGTCTGAACACAATAAGCACTGAATAAAAATTTATTAAATTCTTTAGTAAGATGAATATCTTCAAACAATTACAACTATACTCAACACAACCTCCCTGTCTTGTTTTTGGCATACTTATAAAATTGAAAAAAAAAAGATTTGATATAGTAGTATATTGTGTATACTGAAGAGTGACAAGTAAACCAGGGTTCTGGCTACACCAATTGATTATCAGGGTCCTAGGGCAATAATTAATGGATCTGGTATTTATAATGGTACCACTTTCTTTACTCATCAGAAGTGTCCTTTTTTTTTTAAGTTATTTTAAGTTTGTTTGTTTGTTTGTTTGTTTTGTTTGCTTGTTTAGAGACTGAGCAGGGGAGGGGCAGAGAGAGAGAAGAGGAGAAAGAATCCCAAGCAGTTTCCAAACTATCAGCACGGACCCTGACACGGGGCTCAAACTCATGAACCGTGAGTTCATGACCTGAGGCAAAACCAAGAGCCAGATGCTTAACTGACTGAGCCACCCAGCTGTCCCCACAGAAGTGTCCTTCTGCCCTAACTGATGCCCAGGAGAAGGCAGAGTATTAAGTATCTACAAGAGGATCAAGCTACACTCTCCCCATAAATTCCTGTTCTTAATGAACATTTCCTGGTTTACTGGCTTTCCCCAGAAAGCTCCCCACTCTGCCAGACAAATTCCCCAAGGTGTGATTCTGCTGTAGCTCCCTTAATACTGCTCAGACTTCTCAGATATGAGGCACTGTTACTCAGAGGTCAAGGACATGAGATTTGGAGCCAAGTAGCCTGAGTCTGAGTACTCATTCTACTTCCTGGTGCACTTGGCTTGTCTTACCTACAGTTTCTCATCTGTAAAATGTAGCAAATAACAGCACATATCTGAAAGAATTTGTGAGGACAGAAATAGCTAATGCATGCAGACTATTTAATAGAGTATCCTCAAAGAGTAAGCACTCAAAAAATGGTATCTATTGTTGTGGCTGTTGTTGTTAACTGGCCCTGGCATCCATCTGTTACCAAGGATGATTTTTTTTTTTTTTTTTGGAAACTCTGCAGAAGCAATGTTTCACTCTGTTCCCTTTAATTCTCACACCAGAATTTTATTTTCTCTATTTCCTTAGGTGTTATCGCTTGAGCTGCAGAATGCAGACATATCTGTAAGTAAAGCTAATTTTTATCTAGCCCTTCCCTCCACTGAATCTCCTTGCTCCCTGTTCTTTGGAGCTTTCAATATACTATGTGGCTATGGATTCAGGGTTATCATGGTTCTCCTGCGATAAAGTGTCAGGCTATCTGGAATTCAGCCTCCCCAGGAGAAAGTTTTCCTGTCCTGTGGGTGCTCATATCTCTAAGACTCCAACGATCTGAATCTGCGCTCAGCTCTGGCTTACTGGAGTTTCATCGTTTTATCTCTAATATACATGCTTGTGAACTTGTAGCACCATACAAAAATTTCCTGAATTGGGGCTCCTGGGTGGCTCGGTCAGTTGAGCGTCCGAATCAGGCTCAGGTCATGATCTCGTGGTTCACGGGTTAAGGTCCCATATCAGACTCTGTGCTGAAGGCTCAGAACCTGGAGCCTGCTTCGGATTCTGTGTCTCCCTCTCTCTCCATCCCTCCCCTACTTCCACTCTGTCTCTCTCTCTCTCAAAAATAAACACTAAAAAAATTTTTACAAAAATTTCCTGACTTGTATAAATTGTCTGCTACTCACACACAAACCATTACTATCTATAGGAATAATACCAAGTCACAAACTAGTTTTCTCAATATATCCCAATGTTTGGTAACTTCATTTGATAAAATTTTACTGTACCTCCCCATTACATATCAGTTCTGACAAAACAATCCTATTTCCTGTGTCAGCATTCTCCGGTATAATAAGGAAACAGATCTTAATCAATCCTCAATGTTGACAAAGCAATGAACGCAATAGCCTGAAATATAACACAATAGGTTATTAGTTTCAGTGTATTAAGTTTAAGTATAGATACTGTTACATCCTAAGAATGCTTAATTGTTTTAATAAGCATTTCAGTGAAATCTGTTAAATGACTTTTTTGTAATCAAAGAAAATTGTGTGAAGGAACAAACCTGCAACTTTTTTTCAGAATTTCTGTTGAGAAATTCTTGTACATGGATAACATTTGATCGATCCATTTTACATGAACACATGTAGCTATATCTATTCTTTAATCAGAAAGAAAGAAACATCATAAACAATGGCTCAACGCTGGAGCTCAGCAGGAGACCCATTTTGAGGTAGCCTCACAATTTACTAGAAAAAAAATTCACTTTTTACCCTAGATATATGAATGTTTGGTCCAGAAACAATTCAGTATGTTTAAGAGTCTCTGTCCAGTACCTATGGCTTTTTGCCCAGTTTCAATCGAAGTAACATTTTTATTACCAGGTGATTTCTTTCTATCCCTTTGATGTAGCTTTAACTTGTTACACTTGTGCTCAGTCCACGCCTTTTCATCAAATTTTGTTCTCAGGTTGATTTCTAAAGGTAGAGAGTATTTTTAGGTTCTATACTAGCTCTTCCACTTGCCTTATCAAATCCCCTAATTACAAGCGACATTCAGGTAACGATCAGAAGGGAAAAGGGGCCTGCAAGTGTTGATCAAAATCCACATGTTGATTCTGGAATCTGACCACACATTGATTCTGGAACAATGGCCACATTTCTATTTTCTCAGCTGGAAATGAAAAGAAGTTTATGTATCCCATCAAACTCCGTGGTACCACTAAGCCTTCAAAAATTAATGGTAGTTTCTCGTTGCAAAATTTAGAGAACCAACGTTATTTATACCTGAATCTTGCTGAGAATGGTATATTACTGAGCTAATTTCTAATTGATGGTTTAGACTTACCATATTCTAATGTATTTATTTCAGGAATGCCAATATTTGTGTTTTTAAAATCTCATAAATTACTTAACTTTAATTGGCCTGGATGGAAACACTAGTCATGGCAAAAATCTGCTGACTTACCTTGATTTGCTTTGGCTCTAACTAAATTTTGGGAAAAACTATTGCCTTTTTAGTTGTCGGGATCTACTTAGATCGTAATGTCTCTATGAACAAAACCTAAATCTGAATTTTCCCCCATTAGATCCCCCGAATTCTCAGTGTAAGCAGCTTTATAGTTACCCAATAAATAGTGGAATTATTTAATAATTTAATGATTATTAACTTAATAATTATTTATTTAATAATGGAATCGTGGAATTAATAAATGGATTAAATAAGTAAATTAACAAATCAACTCTCAAGAAATAATTTTCAGTTTTTGACCCACATCTCCACATGATTTAGAAACATGAAATCTGCACTTGGTTTATTCAATAATGACTATAATCCTGAACCTCCGTATTTTGTTTCGCACCTATGAGTCCATCCCTAATTTGTATTTTTTAGAAATCTTTGCGTTCACACTCATTTTAAACCTTTTGCTGCTGAAGCCCTGCTCCCTCTTCCTCACCATGTAAACCGAGGTGGTAGCCTGGGCTCCATTCGCAACTCGTGGTCACATGACCGCTCTCAGAGACTTTTCCTCCTCTCAAAATCAGGCAGCAGAGAAGCAGGAGAAGCTGCATTTTCAAGATTTCCAGCGAGATACTTTCTTCAAGGCTGACTTTGATGTTTTGAATTTTTTTTAGGTTTTCTCAATTATTCTCTCCCCCCACCGCCACCACTGCACAGACAGAAACTATCAAGCAAACAAAAACAACCTTGGATTTGCCCATGGGAAATATCAGAATTTACTATAGGATCTAAATGTCCCCCTTACTCTGATCTTCCAGAAACTTGCAGGGATTCACGTGTCAGAGAAAACGGATGCCTTAATTACATCAGACTAGGATCTTGTTCTATGTCCTTGATGAAGAATATTAAAAATGTAAGTAGCTTCATGCATATTTCAAAGCACTATAAATATAGCAACCTCACTTCTTTTCTTTTTAATTTGAGGAGAGTTTGTGAGATCTTACCAAAGAGGTGCCAAAAAGTCACTGTCGGTTTTCTGATTCAAGAATACAGACCTAATCCGGTGTTCATCTCCACCCTTCCCAATATCCCCAATGAAACGATGATACATCAATAAAACCATTACATCTGAGAAAATGGTATATCCAAAGATAAGAGATTTTTAACAAATTTCCAAACAACAGAAACAGAATGGAAGCCTGTTGACAGATTAAAACCAGCAGTGCAAAATATGCGGGGGATTTATCTTTCAAGCCATGCTTCGGAGAGCTTCCAGACTCAAGATTGGCCAGGGCAAGATAGAGAAAGGAGTAGGGCATGGAAATATCTTCAGAACTGATGTATTTCTTTTTCGGTTTAATTGACATATAATTGACAAAAAGTGTAAGATATTTAAAGCGTTCAGTGTGATGATCTGATACGCATATACATTGTAAAAGGATTCTTCCATGGAGTTAACACAACGATCACTTCACATTTTTACTGGGGTTTTGTTTGTTTGTTTGGGTGAGAACATTTAAGTTCTACTGTCTTAGCAATTTTAATTATACAACACAATTTTATCAACTATGGTCACTATGTTACAGTTGATCCTCAGACCTCACTCATTTGTAACTAGAACTTTGTACCTTTTACCAGCCTCTTCCTATTTCCTGTGCCACCTTCCTCAGCAACCACTTTCCTACTTTCTGTTTCTATAAAAAAGAAATGTTTTAAGCCTGAAATGTCCTTCATTCTCTACTCCCAGGAAGCTGGCAAACATCGGAGAACTTTAAATAAATTGACCAAACTACTGTGGAAATAGAGGGCTGACAGGGTGGCTTTTGGAACTCCAGAAGAAAGCCTTCCCCGTTCTGTATGTTGGGGACCCTAATTTAGAAACTAGCCTCTGTCTTTCTCATCCTCAAGTTGATAAGGGCAGTTGGTAAGCCCTTTCCAAACAGAAAGCTCAGAGTAATACATCCTACTCAGTGAAAAGACCTAGTGGGAAAATGCCTTACACACACAAGAGAGAAGCATAGACTAGTTCTCTTCAATCCTCAATTCATAAACATGAACAAACAACTGAAGATCACCAGACGTGTGTAGAAAAACAGCAGGTTAAAGAAAACCTCCAAAGAAATGAACAGAACAGACTCACTAGTAGATTTTAAACTTTCTTGAATCAACCTATGTACACGTACGCAATCTTTCTTGTGGTTGCAGGACACAATATAAACATTATAATGTTAAGAATGTAAAAGAAAAGGAGAAACAGACACAAGGTGCGAGGGGTGAGAAGTAGGGACAAAGGCATGAGTAGAGGTGTCAGCAGCAGCATCTTTCAAGGTGACAGAGGCCATTAAGAGAAAGTGCTCATATTGGAAGGAGTAAGAAAGAACATATCCCTTAAAGACGTAAAGGTAACTAACAGAAGAACAGCATCAAAAATTATGACAAAAGGATAGGAAAAGAGAGTACAGTGTCAATTAAATCCTACTCTTTTAAATCTATGTGAGTAGATGTATCAATAAATAAAGTAATATAAGTAATCACAGAACAAATAAATACCGAAACCATTTCGATTCACTTCTTCTGGCAAATGAAACTGGGCACATGGACAGTGTACAGGAGACTAATGTTTTCCATGATAAGCCTTTCTGTTCCCTTCCATTTTTTATCTAGGTATGTAAATTAATTTTAAAAATCAAAGCTGGAGATTAGTGCAAAAAAGAATTATTTTCTCTCACTTCCAGGGTTTAGAGGTCATGTCCCATAACTTATTGAATTAGTTTCTCAACTAGTGCAGATGTCATCGGATTGGCTAAGTGGTCTTTACACACACAGAAAGGGCTGGATACGTCTACCCAGAAACTCCTTGTCAGAATCTCACAGGGATTGTCCCAAAGTAGTTAATGTGTGTCCCAAAGCAGAGAATCGCCATCTTTGGCATCCAGGCATGGAGAAGGCCCAGATACACACCTCCCTGCCTCTACTGTTGTCTTATCCACTACTCTCCCCCCATCGTCCTGCCTTTGATCTCCCCAGTTCTCATTTCTTCTTGACACAAGACTGTGGCTCCTTCATTCCTGACTTTACACTCAACTGTGGCTAGCATCTCTGGCTTAATGATTCAATTGTAATTCCTACTTACTCCCTGAATTTATGGTTTGGTTTGGCATTTTGGACCCTAAACTGCTTTGATAACCCCACCATCATCATCCAAGCCTATAGACCAAATCACTTCTACAAGATACCATACAAGCCTGGAGAAATTCTAATGTCACTCGCTGAAGTTCGTGAATCGACACAATAACTTTGGTAGTTCAGATTAAAGAAATATCACATGGTCAGGAACGTGGGCCATTAAATTCATAGCATTCATCATTCTCTGAAGGGTATTTCAATAGTTTGCCTCTATTTATGCTATATTCTATAATAATTTTCTCTAGAACTTACTGTTAAATATTTAAATCATAGCTTATTTTTATCACTTAACTAAATCAATACTGTAAAGTGCCATCATTTACACTTCACCACTTAACCCTAATTGCACACATTATAATGTAGTTCAAAATTAATTTGTTTCACATCGAGCTTCGCACAACAGTGGGCATTCCAGATGAACAATGACAAACATCAAGATCATAATATTAGGCAGAGCATTTACCAATGAGCATTTACCCATGCCATTAAATATTTCAGGATTCAACTGGCAATTGCCTATGTTGTTCTAAAAAAATTTTTTAAACTTTCCTTTCAAATACCAAAACATTTATTAAACGAATTTATTGATCATTTGATAGAAGACTTAACAAAGCTATAGAGCAAGGATGTTCTATGCTGAATGTCTTCTCTACTGTTCACTAGCTTCAAGAACGTAAGCAAGACCCATAATCCTTCTGAACCTTTTTCCTAAACATCCAAATGGGGATATGCTAGTCAGAGTTTTGCTACTCAGACTAACTTACACAGAAAAAGAATGTATTCGAACGTTATTGGATTGCTCAAAGCCCAAAGAGTAACTAGCCCATTATAGGCTCCTAAAATGATCAACCATTAGGGAAGGTGAAATAATGAACAGGAACATTCTACTCAAGACATCACTGGAAACTGTGCCATAAACATTTCAGAAGCAGGGAATCATTTCAGACAAATCCCCTGCACCACTGAGTTCCTCCCCAAGCAGAAATGTCTGATCAACTTCGCCTCTCCACCTACCTTGGGAATCCCTGAAAATAAAAATAATAGCTAATATTTTTATAGCATTTATTTTATGGCCGGTACTATTCTGAACCCCACAGGCAATAACACATTTAATCCTCGCAACAAACACATGGGGTTGTTCTTATTTTATCAATTAACTAAAAAGGTTGTTTATTTTTGTCAACCAGCTAAGAAGGTACATATGATAATTATCCCCTATTTCATAGATTAGGAAACTGAGGCACAGGGATGTTAAGTAACTTGCCGAGATCACACAGCTGGTAAGTGATAATTCTAGAATTTAAACTTTCTCTTCACACCAATTTGTGTGTCCTCTGTAGTGATTAATATGCCAACCCCATAGATCATCAGGAGCCTGATGTAGGTTCAATAATTATGTGATAATTATCTAATTGTGTGATTGTGCAATAATTCCTCTTAAGTCTTCATGAAACAGCTATCACTAATAATGAAATCTTTTATAATGGCTTGCTAAAATACATATGTGTTAGAAGTAGGGACTGGCTTTCTAGATGGAGTGAGTATAGTCTCTCTTGAGTAGAAGACACATTGGTATCTGAAGATCAAAATTTCAGAGATAATGAGAAAAAACACTGACAATAAAGCCAAGACGAGCACCTCAGCCTAGTGCTTCCCATCCATTTCATGTTGTGACATTCAGAGAAAATGATAGTATTTGCACAGCACAATAGTGTGTGTGCACCACAGCCTGGAAGTTTGCAGCTGGAGAGTCCCTATATCCCACCTGGCCTCTCTTGAGAACAGAAGTGGGTATCTCAGGACACGAATAATGCATTCACAGCATATCAGTATGACTGATGAGCACTGCCTGTCTGCCATAGAGAATGTTCTTGGGATTCATAATTAATATTTGAGATTATGTTTTAATAGGATATTTCCCTTTTTAAAAAATCATTGAAAGATTCCTAACCAAACGTAAATCTTCCACTTACCTCATTTGCACAGACTTTCAAATTTGTGCAAGTAGTAATAGGCCTAAACTACTAAAAGGGTTAAAAAAAAAGAGTGGGGACATTGCTTAGTTCCTGCTGACCCACTGGGGCATTGATCTTTGTGGTCAAGTGTTTACCTCTGCCTCCCGTGAAACATCTTTACACGTGTGAAAGGGGCACAGTATTTCATAGAATGCAGCGTGGCAAATGCTGATTTACATAAAGTAGTCCTCTCTCTTCTCCTTACCTCTGAGTCCCACACATGCTGATGTATTTCTATTCCTCCAAATGTACCTTACTTTCTTCACCTCTGGTCTTTGTGTGTGATATTCACACAACCTAAAATGCCCTTCCCTCTTTTCCCGCCATCCCTTTACCTAGTCAGCAATCCCCTTTCAGCAAGATGCCACTGCTCTGACTTCCTAGGGAGTCACCCCCATCATGACACTCTTTCCATGGCATACCGGTCGATTTTCTTAGTGGCCACCCTGTAAGAAGAAGTAGGGCTACGGTCTTGTTCATGGCTCCCTATACCCCTAGCACCAACCTTAATATTTAGCACCAAATGCTGATGCTTTTCTTCCTTCCTAAGTGGTTCATTGTTCATTTCATATCAATCTATGTCACCCTATATCCCAGGAACTATTGTCACTTTTCCTGATAGATAATGTCCTTTTACATTAATATCACCAATAGAGAAGGAGGGAGTGTGGTAACACTGCATGGCTTATTCTTCCCTCACATCTTTGCTCAAAGGTCACCTTCCCAGGGAGAGCTTCTATAAACAGCATATTTAAAATTGCACCTTCCAAAGAACACTCCTTACTTATTTCTCTCCTTTATACTTACTACCACCTGAAACACCATATGTCTTATTTATTAATGTGTTTGTTATCCATTTATGACCGCTGCAATACAGATCCCACAAGAGCAGTAATTTTTGTCTCTTCCGTTAGTTGCTGTGTCCCAGAACTTAGAGCAAAACCTGCCCGTAGTAGATGCTCAGTAAATATTTGTTGACTATACAAGAATTGAGCAAGTTGATCCCGTAAGATCAACTCAATAATATATTATTGATTTGAGCATACAACAGGCAACTGTGAATGAGCATATGCCTAGGTTTCTATGGGATAAACTGATAGTTTTGGTGGAGAAATGAAGCGATGTTTAAGGAAGGGTGATCATAGAAAAAAATAAGTACACAACTATCCATGGGATACAGGTGTACTTATTTTTTTCTATGATCACCCCTTCCTTAAACAACTATCCACGGGTACAGGTGTACTTATTTTTTTCTATGATCACCCCTTCCTTAAACAACTATCCACGGGTACAGGTGTACTTATTTTTTTCTATGATCACCCCTTCCTTAAATATCATTTCTCCACCAAAACTATCTTAAACACAGCTTATTTCCATGGACACCCAATAGTTGTATGACAGTCATCTTAGGGTAGGATTGATTATTCTGTTTCCTTTTTTCTTTTAACAAAAAACCATCCATCCCTCATCATCTCATCTCTTCATTTCTGAACAGATTTGTTTAAGAAACACCATACTAGGGTGTGCCATCTTTCCATATATAAAAGGTGTGTGTTACATTCTATGAGGAATTGGCTTTGAATCCTAGTTCTACATACAACCACTGTGCAACTTTTTAGAAAAATCACCCAATCCCCTTGAGTCTCAAATCCCTCTTCTGTGAAATAAAATAATGGTAACAACAGCAATAAATAATAATACCTGTTTTCCAAGGCCGTTGTAAAGAGCAGAGATAATGCACGTCAAGGATCTAGCACCGAGCCTGGCTTATATTAAGTGGTCACTAAGTGGTAACTATTACAATTATTGTTATCACTATTATTTGGGGGGAGGGTGGAATGAATGAGAGACAAATGTCTTGGCAGTGCTTTCTACTTAGAAGTTCATTCTTAACCACTTGGAAACAAAAATAATTTGTCCCCACTTATTTTGTGTGAAATGGGAAAATGTACTCTCTGGAAGGATTTTTAACGTTTTGTGACCCAAAGCAACACTGAAGGTAGAGAGCCAGAACTTCATTTCAATCCTACGTTACACAGTCTGAATGGCAAGGGCAGTAATGGAGGACTGTTGACAATTCGTGTCTTTCTTTGTCACCTGGGGAACCCAATCCCCCTAGAAAACTGTCACACCTGAGAACCTAACCCCACTGAGACTCAGGCACATTCCTGCCCACATTTCCCTTATGGACATTTAAGGGCCCTTTATAATGGCAGAGTGTTCTCATGACTGAATAAAAGAGAGGCCAGGAGAATTAAGCCATACGTTATAAGAGGATACACTGCTCTTAAAGAGACTAGAGCGTGCCAAAATAAAATCATTTCCTAACAATGTAAAATATCACAAAGACAGAAGCAAGCCTGATGGCTTCAAAAATGTATCTCTGCCATTAGTTTGGATATTTTGGGCAAAACACTGAACTGACCTCTTCCAGAAGCTTCTCTTCATGAAAAACTGAAAACCACTGGTAAGTAAGTATTTTCTAATCTTGAGTGCTTTCTTAACACTAAGGGAGAGGGAGGAGAGATGTCTAATAGGGAGTCAGCCATGTATGAGGAGTCCTAAAATCACTTAAACATGCAAATGAAAATGCAAGTGTGTTCCTAAAAGCAAAACACACTGCTTTATTAGAGCCTCAGATGACCTGAGCACAATACTGATTAAATTAAAGTAAGATGCTTCTTTACCAAAGTAAGAGGATTATTAATAATGCAAGAAACACCCTCTGGACAGTCCAGGCTTTCGAGCTACAGTTTCTGTACTTGGCTGTGCTTGGAGCCATTTGGATTGACATTTTAGCACATGAGCAAGTGCAGGCCTCCCGATAGATCACAGGTGTGGCTCCTCAACAGAGGTTGTCCAGAGTCAGTGGACTGTGAGTCAGCCATCTGCGAGACATCTGTGTGGGAAGTTCATCCTCCACCCGTTAAGTGCCGAGAGGGAAACTTGCACTCGGTATGAGAAGATGTGAATAAAACAGTATTGATTGCGTGCGTTGCTGTCATTAACATTCACCATGACACCTTTTCTTATACCTTTAATAGATGCTTTCAGGGATTCAACCCTGATTTAAAAAAAAATAATAATAATTAATTTAAGAGAGAAAGGTATAGTTGCAACAGCCAAAATTCTGTTGTCAGAACATTCCCCATTCTGGACTACCTCTATCAAAATCCCTGATTCTTCTGCCCCAAGTTCACCATCAGGGTCCCCAGTCTTGTTCAACACCTCACCTGCTGCAGCCACAGCTTCTGCCTCCCCCTCCCTCTCCCACCTCCTCTGCCATGGGACTTCACCCTCCTGGAGGGACCACTGGGTCCTAATATTCCCATTCACACCCGAGCCAGACAGAGTTCTGCTCCTACCAGAGCCCTGGGCTGAGGAGGATGTGAATGCCTTCTCCCACCATCTGCAGCTTGGCATCCTAGAAAGCTAGATTTATGATCCAGCCTTATTTTATAAGGCCAACGGTTCTCCTCCCCACCGACTTTCTACTGTGAACATTGAATTTAAAAGCAAGCAATCAAGTTGAAATTGCTTGTTGTCAAATGAAGCAATGTGCCTTTGGTTCTATAGGCACCACAGGCTCATCGACAGGTTGCTTGGGTTTATAGGACAAACCATATCACATTTGTTAGAGACAGAGAGGTAGAGAATGATAGCAGATGTCACTCTGACATATGACAGCAATTTACAAACTTCACTAAAAATCATCTAATTTCTGTGTGTTTCTCTAGATGTTTATGTTCACATGCCTCCTCTGCATATGTGTATATGAGTATACATACATGTGCATATATGTGAACTGTACTTTCCTCACCATAAATTCTCTCTGAAAATTCCATCCACACTCATGGCTTCCATTATCATTCATAAAAGGGGACTCACAGGTATGTGTCCAGCCCAGACATCTCTGAACTCTGGCCCTGTCCATTTGATATCTTCTCAAGCTGAACACACATGATTTTATCATCTTGCTTCCCCCTCCCATGGGACAAGGTGGGCTTAAGAGGAGCCTTGGTCCTTTTCACGTGTTTTTTCTCTCACCACCATGCTCCGAGCAGTACAAAATAGAAATGTGAGTCACCGTTTTCCCTTCCTTCTCCTTCACCCTGAATGTCCAATCTATCACCAAGTCCTGTGTATTTTATCCTGCATATTTCTGGACTAGCACATCATCTCCACCCCCTTAACTACCACTACAGTCCAAGCCATAGAGCATTCCAAGTATGATATTTCTCTTTGCAGTAGGTCAAAGCAGGAACTAAGCGAGGAATATAAAGTGAAGCCTACCTCACATTCTAAAGGCACCAGAAACATGGAGTGTCCAGATACCTCCTCAGGACTTGTTAAGAAGCATTAAAAACTCCTGGAGCCCCCAGCCCAGATCCTGCTGTATCCCTCCAGTCTATAAAAGCATATAGTTAGCCATGAAGGAAGAGGGGTCAGGAGAATAGTAGAAATTACAATTAGAGGAGAGTTCTGTAGTTTGGGGAACCATAGATCATGCCCCCTACCACGGCACCATCATTATCCCCAGAAAGTCAGGTGAAGGGACTGGAGAATGGCTTCTCATTGGCTTCGTTTTTTCTGATAGACTTGTTTATCCGTTGCTTGTGACTATTTGAGTGGGAAAAAAAACAAACGGGAAAGAGATGTCACTTCAGAGATGCAGCCACATTTGGTTTGAATTCCCGCATGTGTTTGAGTAAGGATGAGTAAGTGTCCCATGGGTCCAGCATACACCATGGAGGTTACTTGGGTGAGTCATCTAGCCAGCACCTGATGCAGGGATACTGGAAGCAGGGCAAGGACAAGTCAGCGGCAAGAAGGAAGGAGTGGGACGTGGGAGGTGGGGTAAGGGTAAAGAAGCAACTGGGCATGAAGAGACCCTTCAAAGGCCATGTAAAAAAGCCACATCCACCAATGACAGTGGCAGTTAGAAGTCTGCCACAAAAGGAATGTCTTCAGCCTGCTGAAATTCACCAAATAATGATGGTCAAGAGAGAAGGGCAAGGTCACCAAATAAAAGGAAAGGTATTTGATCCCTTTTCTCTATATCTCCTCTCCAGATCTCAATATACCAAAGGAAGAGGGGATCGCAGAAAGGAGAGAAGGCATGGAAGCACAGGCCACACCCCGTCATTACTGAAGTTTCTTCAGGTCAAAGCCTGGACCAATCTGAGAGGAAGGAGGAAGAGTCTGAAAGAGCGATGTGAGAGGGAAGTTTTAAATGGACCCAGTGTGAACTAGAGCAAGTGACTGAAAGGGTCCAGCAGATATGGGTCTGTTCAGACGTCACTAAAGGATGGAAAAACAAGATCTGATGGGGTATATTTGAAGAGCATAAGAGGAGAAAACAAAACTGCTACAGTTCATATCTGTGCTTAATGAAGCATAGACCTTTCATTAACTAGATGTAAAAACTACCACCATTTCTCAACTAGACCAATATACTAAATCGCTGACAGGTCTACTGGCATCCACTTTGGTCTCTCTCAAATGTGATCTTGTAAAACAAAGTATATCTAACCATGCCACACTCCCTTATCTAATTAAAACCTTTCCATTGTAATAGCTATTATTTTTAAGACCAAGACAAAATGTTTTATCTTGAGCTGGGAAGACTTGCAGTATTTGGATCCCACCTAAAATCCCATCATCGAGTTGTTCCAGACTCCCTTCTGTAGCTATTTACTCCAGCCTTCTTTTAATTCCTCCTACTTGCCATGCTACTTCATGCCACAGGACCTTTGTACCTGTTCATCTCTTTGAATTTGTCCCGCGTTTTGCCCAGGTAATGCATAATCTCCCTATAGATCTGAGTTCAAACATCATTTCCCAATGCATCCTTTCTTGTCCCTGCTAACTAGGTCACATCCCATGATTAAAATTCTCATGGTACTGTGGATAACTCCATCTGATATTTGTCAGAGGTGCATTTTTTTATTAGGATGTGTGGTTGTTTGAATTATGTCTCTTTCTGTCCTCTTCATTCTCCCCACCCTGCAACATTATGCTCCGTGATGGCAGAGACCATGTTTGTTAATGCTTGTTTCTGTATGTCCACTGTGTAACACAGTGTTGGACACCATAGTATAAAATAAGTCAATGTTTGATGAATTAATGGATTATAGAATTTCTTTATATTGTCACAAAAATAATAGCTATTACATTTCAAATCCTGAAGTTCAACAGTGGCTTTTTCCTTAGTTAATCTGGATTGATGTTTTTAATACGCCAGGGGTCATCATCAGTTGGATCAGTTGGTCAAAAGCCATAATAATTTGAAAAGTTGACACTGAAACCCAAAATGCAAACAAGATCTCAGGGTGTAAGCCTATGATCCATGTGTCCCAGGTCACGGAGATGCTACTTCCCAAGCATCCTTAGGTTAGAACCAGGAAACACTTGCATTCATCCACTAGGGAACAAAAAGTAGAGAACAGAAGATAAAAATATGCAGACCCACTGGCAGGATCTATCTCCCAGTACTAAATGAAAGGGAAATTATACTAGCAAAGGAAAGCACTACAGCAGAGAGTATACAATCAGTCCCCAGTACATGCTAGGGAATTACTGTAATAATTATATATGCATAACATTTTTATTTGCCAATAAAGTATGACCATGTGCAAAGTTCACCTGCAATTTCTTTCATGTTTAATTTTTTAATATATTATAATTTTCAAAATTCAGACCAAACTAATTTCTTATACTTTCAATAGTAGGCTTTTCAAAGTTCCAACTTTCCTTACATTTTTATTTCTATTTTTCTTATATTTTTAAGGCCTTAACAGTACACTATTTTGCTAGAATTCAGAGACAAGGTTAAATTGGCTTAACACACTTAATATTTCAATCTGGACACAGTCGAATTTTATAGACACACAGCAGCCAACCTTCCCAGCACCAGACAACACATGGAAAACTACTTAGATTGCTCCAAAATCATTGGTTAATGGGAACGGGCTCAGTAGCCACGGCTCAATAGGACTTTGTGTTTCTGATACTGAAGCAATGTCAATCCTACAATGGTTATTCTTAATGGGAAATGGGCTGCTTACTTCTGGGAATACCATTTGAAAAATAACCTGATGTTTTTAAGGTTATCCTCAGAGTGATTAAATAATTTCCAAGTGCTGCTCCAGGCTGGAGAATTTTTTCTTTCTAGAAAAAAAAGTCACCATTTTCAACCTCAGAATGCCATCCTCAATCTACAAAACAGATCATAAACTAAAACATTAAAGTGGAAATGAAACCTTATATGTGCATCAAAGGTTCAGACTGGGCCAAATAGTGACAACCTTAAAAAGAAAAGAAAAGAAAAACCCAGCACTCTTTGGAATATAAGTGCTGTAATCCTTTACTAGAAACTCTTTGATTTAAACATGTGGCCTGAACACTGTAAACCCAGAGGTACCATATAATTAAAAACATATTTAAGGCAAGAGTTTCTAAAAGACATATTTATACAATCTCTTATTTTATTTAATCCAAAAAGAATGCATGTAATCTTATTTTAAGTATTAATCATCAATATGAAAACTGTGGCTTAGAAATGGTAGCAACAGCTTTTCATTTATTTTTGTTGAGATGAACAAGCTTAATAATTAGGATTTAGCTTAAATGAAAATGCCTGATCCTTCTCAGTTTTTTTCTTGAATTTCTGGGGGGAGCAATAATCCAAAATGACTATTCCATGTGATTACTCATGATTTTCTTATTTCATGAATTTACCGTTTCATCTGTAAAATGAATAGTGTATTCTGTGTAAAAAGTATATACAATGCATAAAGTTGTTAAACATTACTGCAAGCAAAAAAAAAAAAAAAGATAAATGGCCTTCTTTTTTCTTTACAAGTGAAGTCTGTAAATTAATCCAGATAATATGGGGAGGGCTGAGACTCAGTGGATGGGCGAGAGGGTAGAGAAGTGGTTGAGACCTCTGCGCTTTGTGTAAGAATATGATGTTCATGACTCATTATCAGGAAGCCATGCTCTTTAAATTTCAACGATGGTGATGAGTTTGTCCTCAGTCATCCATGCTCTTGCCCGGATGTTTCTGTGACTAAGTGCTTTATTTTCAACAAGTGCATACCAGCAAAACAAACATATAGCACAAGATATTTATATTAATGTATAATATTCATAAAAATCAACA
This sequence comes from Lynx canadensis, assembly GCF_007474595.2. NCBI lineage: Eukaryota > Metazoa > Chordata > Mammalia > Carnivora > Felidae > Lynx > Lynx canadensis. The sequence continues at coordinate 138,557,712 of NC_044307.1, read as the reverse complement.
ATGTATCAGGTCACTATAATTTCTAAGCCATCTCCTATAAATATTTACAGATTTTCTCCATATAATGATCGAAGCCATCAATATTTTTCAGCCCTAGTCACTAAAGACTCTCCAGCCGCTCAGCAGGGACACTGTCACCAGCAGTCTTAAAAGACAATTTTGTATTACCAGTCACTGGGGTCATTTTACTGATATTCCCAATCTATTCTGGGCCATACAGGTTTTTTTTTTCTTTTCTGCTTCATTCCACAAGACAGGAAGCAAAAAATATTTTTCAACTCTGCTGCACACTTAGAGAGAGTATGGGCATACAAAGCTTTCTTTTCATTAGGTTGCATGATTTCCTGTTAAAAGCAACTTATTCAAGGCAGCTGGGTGGCTCAGTTGGTTGAGCATCGACTTCAGCTCAGGTCATGATCTCACGGTTCATGAGTTCAAGCCCTGCATGAGGCTCACTGCTGTCAGCACAGAGCCGCTTCAGATCCTCTGTATCCCTCTCTCTCTGCCCCTCCCCTGCTCATGCTCTCTCTCGCAAAAATAAATAAAACATTTTTTTTAAAAAAGGGTTCTAACCAGTGAAGCCAAGAGACCATGGATTAATTTTTAAATAATCCAAAAATTATAATACTATCTACATAAATCACGAATACAAATTTTATAAATAAAATACTACTTGAGAACAGAGACCAACCCTGTTTCCTTAGTGTGCCATGCAAAAGAACAGAAAGTGAAGTAACTGATCCTTTTTGGGGGAACTGAGGCTTAAGAACAGAGAACACAGTCAGTGCCATATTGTAATAGGATTCTGACCCTTGAATGATGTGGGAGTTAGGGGGGCCGACCCCTGCAATACATACTCAAAAATCTGTGTATAACTTTTGAACTTAACCACCTAATAGCCTACTGTTGACAGAAAGCTTTGTCGATAATATAAACAGTTGATTAACACATATTGTGGATGTGATATATATTGTATACTGTATTCTTACAATAAAGTAAGCTATAGAAAAAAAAATGTTATTAAGAAAGTCATAAGGAAGAGAAATACATTTCCAGTGCTGTATTTATTGAAAAACTCCACACATAAGCGGTGCTAAGTGGTGCTTCACATAAGGCGAACCTGCTAAGTTCAAACCCATGTTGTTCAAGGACCAACTGTATTAGGCAAAGTTAGGCCACATATTTTTGTGATAACCAAAAGAGACTGCCTCTTTTCTAAAAAGTACACCGGGGAAATCTTAGCAGCCTTCAATGTCTCTACAGATCTCACAGTTAGTAGAAGAGACCTACTCTGGAAGGAGAAAGCTAAAAATGACAACAGATGCGGCACCTAGGTGGCTCAGTCAGGTTAGCATCCGATTCTTAATCTTAGCTCAGGTCATGATCTCACAGTTCGCAGGATTGAGCCCCATGCCAGGCTCTGTGCTGACTGTGTGGAGCCTGCTTGGGATTCTCTCTCTCAGTCTTTCTCTCTCTGCCCCTCACCCACTAATGCTCTATTTCTCTCTCTCTCTCTCTCTCTCTCTCTCAAAATAGATAAACATTTTTAAAAAGTGACAACAGATGTCGAAAACCAAGTGAATCATTTCAGAAATCTTTGTGTTACAAAAAGACATGTATACATTTTAGTAGCCTTATTTGAGTCTCTTCTCTGGAAAGCATACAAGTATGTACAAAGCAAATGATTTTTATTAAAATCAAGTCTTCAGGGTTATCACATGAAATCCTCCAAAAAATTTAAGACCTTCCTCTTGTCCCGCTCTATTTACATTGATTGTCCAATAAGTAGAAGATAGAAATGAGGATAAGTTTAGCAGAGTTGATACTAGTTGTGGATTTATAATAACCTGCATTTCTACATAACTCTTCAGTATAATACGTTAGAAGCAGGAAAGAAAGTGGCTCTGTTTAAGCCACTTATCGATGGTAAGCACATCGACAGATTAATAATAATAGTAATAGGAGGGGAGCCAAGATGGTGGAACAGCATGGAAGTTTTTTGTGTGTCTCGCGTCCATGAAATACAGCCAGACCAACACTAAACCATCCTACACACCTAGAAAACTGATTGGAGGATTAACACAACAATCTGCACAACCTGAACCACAGAATTCAGCAGGTACGTGGTGCTCAGAGGTGAACTTGGGGAGAGAGAAGCCAGTGGCGTGCAGGGAGCTGCTTTTGCAGGTGGAGAGAGGACAGAGACTGGCAGTGGGGGGGGGTGGTCGGGGGGGATGGGGGGATGGGAAGAATACGGGAAAAGCACTCCTCCTCAAAGCAGCTGGAGAGAAAGTGGAAAATTGGAAATAGCCACAGGGACTAAACTAAAAATGGAGAAAGGAGAAAGGAGAGGGTTTAAATTCCATTAAGACTGCAAACAAGGGGAGCGCAAAGGCTGCAACTCCACAGTTCCATACCTGGCAGTGCTCTGGTGGGAAGGGCGAATCCCCAGGAACAGAGTGGGGTCCGGGAGGTTGTCGGGCCACACGGGGAAAAGCCGTTCCATTGCTGGAAGGACATTTGGTAGAGACTGTTGAAGCCACCTGGTCCCAGCAGACCCCAGAAGGCAGCCACATTCGCTGGTGCTGGGGCAAGGTTGTTGAGGGTGAAGCCTGGTGTCAGAGGTGTGTTGCAATTTTCCATGGTCCCTGAAACGCTGAGGCTACACTGTCTCATGATTTTGGGGCAGGTGGGGGTGGCAGCGGGCTGGCACTGGCTGCAGTCTCAGGGCACCGGCAACAGCAGGATCCAACGGGCCTTCCTGGGTGCAGTCGGCATTTGGCCATTGCTCAGTGAGACGCCCCTGCAGAGGGGCGGAGCCAGTCAAAGCCGCAGTCCTTTGGGAGTGAGGGGCCTGGGAAAACAGCTGCATCTGAGACAAAACTCGGAAGAGAGGTATTGCTTGGGGCCTGATCACAGGGAGCGGAAAAGCGGGGAGTGGACGAGAGCTGAAGACGGAGGAACGGGTGCGCCACTGCTGATCCGGGCGAACAGACTGGGTGGCTGGGTGGTGCCATTTTTCACCGCAGCTGCGCCTGCGCATGCGCTCCGACGAGCACCGCAACAATCCACCCCAGTAGGCTAGCAGCGCCATCTAGGGGACAGCGGAGGTGTGACACTGAGCCCTGCCCAACCGGGCCAACTTCGCTCTTCAAGAACACAAACCTCACTGACGGCTTAATCTATGGACTATAAAGAGCTACAGGGACTGACCTTTAGGGGAAAACAAAGCAATTTCAGTCCTACTTCAAACTGTTAGCAGGTTCATCTATTCAATTTTTTTTCTCTCTTTCTCCTTTTTCTCTTTTACAATTCTTTTCTTTTTCTTGAATACAGGAAGAGAAAACACTCACTTGTATTTTCAATTTTTATTTAAAATATCTGTCTTTAATTTTTATTACTGTATTTTTTATTTTGTGTAAATTTTTGCAAATTCTACTTTACTTCCATCATTTTATTTTAGTCTACTTCAGTGTACTCACCTTTTCAAATTTTCAAACAATTTCCTTTTATTCTTTTTCTTTTTTCTCTTTTTCATTTCTTTTTCTTGAATGCAGAAAGAGAAAAACTTCATTTTTACTTTCAATTTCTTTTAAAAATATTTTTATTCAATTTTTATTACTATATTTTCTGCTTTATGTAAATTTTTCAAAATTCTATCTTACTCCCATCATTTTGTTTCAGTCTACTACAGTATATTCACTTTTTCAAATTTTCAAACGATTTCTTTTTTTTGTCTTTTCCTTTTTTCTTTTTTTATCTGTTTCCTCTTTTTCATTTTTTTCTTTTTTCTTAAATACAGAAAATGAAAAAATTCATATTTCTTTTTAATTTTTATTTAAAATATTTTTCTATAATTTTTTCTACTATATTCTCTACTTTTGTGTATTTTAGTCTACTTTAGCGTATTCATTTTTTCAAATTGTCACACGATTTCCTTTTTTTTTCTCTCGCACCTTTTGTTTTGTTTGTTTCTCTAATCTGTCAAACCACTGTCTACACCCAGACCAAAACACACCTAGGATCTAGCATCATCTATTCGATTTTTGTGTGGATGTGTTTTTAATTTTTAAATATTTTTTAATTTTAATTTTTTTAATTTCAATTTTTCTACCACATTAATTCCTTTTCTCCTTTCAAAATGACAAAACAAAGGAATTCACCCCAAAAAAAAGAGCATGAAGAAACGACAGCCAGGGATTTAACCAACACAGACACAAGCAAGATGTCTGAACCAGAATTTAGAATCACGATAATAAGAATACTGGCTGGAGTCAAAAATAGATTAGAATCCCTTTCTGCAGAGATAAAAGAAGTAAAAAATAGAATGAAATTAAAAATGCTATAACTGAGCTGCAATCATGGATGGATGCAGTGACAGCAAGAATGGGTGAGGCAGAACAGAGAATCAGTGATATAGAGGACAAACTTATAGAGAATAATGAAGCAGAAAAAAAGGGAGGTTAAGGCAAAAGAGCACAATTTAAGAATTAGATAAATCAGTGACTCATTAAAAAGGAACAACGTCAGAATCATAGGGGTCCCAGAGGAGGAAGAGAGGGAAATAATGGGTAGAAGGGTTATGTGAGCATATCATAGCAGAAAATTTTCCTAACCTGGGTAAAGACACAGACATCAAAATCCAGGAAGCACAGAGGACCCCCATTAGATTCAACAAAAACTGACCATACCAACAAGGCATATCATAATCAAATTCACAAAATACTCAGGCAAGGAGAGAATCATGAAAGCAGCAAGGGAAAAAAAAAGGCCCTAACCTACAAGGGAAGACAGATCAGGTTTGCAGCAGACCTATCCAGGGAAACCTGGCAGGCCAGAAAGGAGTGGCAGAATATATTCAGAGTGCTGAATCAGAAAAATATGCAGCCAAGAATTTTTATCCAGCAAGGCTGTCATTCAAAATAGAAGAAGAGATAAAAAGTTTCCCAGACAAACAAAAATTAAAGGAGTTTGCGACCACTAAACCAGCCCTGCAAGAAATATTAAGGGGGATTCTCTGATTCTCTGAGGGGACAAAAGATGAAAAAAAAAAAAAAAAAAAAAAAAATATATATATATATATATATATATATATATATATATCAAAAGCAACAAAAAATTAGAAAGGACCAGAGAACACGACCAGAAACTCCAACTCTACAGGCAATGAATTCAAATCTTTCAGTACTCACTCTAAACCTCAATGGACTCAATGCTCCAATCAAAAGACATAGGGTAACAGAATGGATAAGAAAACAAGACCCATCTATATGCTGTTTACAAGAGACCCACTTTAGACCTAAAGACACCTTCAGATTGAAAATAAGGGGATAGAGAACCATCTATCATGCTAATGGTCAACAAAAGAAAGCTGGAGTAGCCATACTTATATCAGACAATCTAGACTTTAAAATAAAGACTGTATCAAGAGATGCAGAAGGGCATTATATCATAATCAAGGGCTCTATCCACCAAGAAGACCTAACAATTGTAAACATTTATGTGCCAAATGTGGGAGAACCCAAATATATAAATCAATTAATCACAAACAAAAAGAAATTAATCCATAGTAACACCATAATAGTAAGAGACTTCAACACCCCACTCACAACAATGGACAGATCATCTAATCAAAAAATCAACAGGGAAACAATGGCTTTGAATGACACATTGGACCAGGTGGACTTAACAGATATATTCAGAACATTTCATCCTAAAGCAGCAGAAGATACATTCTTCTTCAGTGCACAGGGAGTGTTCTCCAGAATAGACCATATACTGGGACACAAATCAGCCCTAAAGTAAGTACAAAAAGATCGAGATCATACCACGCATATTTTCAGAACACAGTGCTACGAAACTCGAAATCAACCACAAGAAAAAATTTGGAAAGGTAACAAATACTTGTAGACTGAAGAACATCCTACTAAAGAATGAATGGGCTGGGGCACCTGGGTGGCTCAGTCGGTTAAGCGGCTGACTTCGGCTCAGGTCATGATCTCGCAGTCCGTGAGTTCGAGCCCCGCGTCGGGCTCTGTGCTGACAGCTCAGAGCCTGGAGCCTGTTTCGGATTCTGTGTCTCCCTCTCTCTGACCCTCCCCCATTCATGCTCTGTCTCTCTCTGTCTCAAAAATAAATAAACGTTAAAAAAAAATTTTTTTTTTAAAAAAGAGAATGAATGGGCTAACCAAGCAGTTAAAGAAGAAATTAAAAAGTATATGGAAGTCAATGAAAATGATAGCACCACAAACCAAAACCTCTGGGACACAGTAAAGGCAGTCATAAGAGGAAAGTATATAGCAATCCAGGCCTTCCTAAAGAAGGAAGAAAGATCTCAGAGACACAACCTAACCTTACACCTTAAGAAGCTGGAAAAAGAACAGCAAATAAAACCCAAAACCAGCAGAAGACAGGATATAATAAAGATTAGAGCAGATATTAATGCTACCGAAACAAACAAACAAAAAAACACAGAACAGATCAATGAAACCAGAAGCTGGTTCTTTGAAAGAATTAACAAAATTGATAAATCACTAGCCAGTTTGATCAAAAAGAAAAAGGAAAGGACCCAAATAAATAAAATCAAGAGTGAAAGAGGAGATATCACAACCAACAGAGCAGAAATGAAAACAATAATAAGAGAATATTATGAGCAATTATATGCCAACAAAATGGGCATCCGGAAGAAACGGACAAATTCCTAGAAACATATGCACTACCAAAACTGAAACAGGAAGAAACAGAATATTTGAACAGACCCATAACCTGTAAGGAAATCGAATTAGTAATCAAAAATCTGCCAAAAGACAAGAGTTCAGGGCCAGATGGCTTTCCAGGGGAATTCTACCAAACATTTAAGGAAGAGTTATCACTTATTCTCTTGAAGCTGTTCCAAAAAATAGAAATGGAAGGAAAACTTCCAAACTCTTTCTATGAAGCCAGCATTACCTTGATTCCAAAACCAGACAGAAACCCCACTAAAAAAGGAGAACTATAGACAAATTTCCCCAATGAACATGGATGCAAAAATCCTCAACAAGATATTAGCCAACCGGCTCCAACAATACATTAAAAAAAATTATTCACCACGACCAAGTGGGATTTATACCTGGGATGCAGGGCTGGTTCAATATCCCCAAAACAATTAACGTGATTCATCACATCAATAAAAGAAAGGACAAGAACTATATGATCCTCTCAAAAGATGCAGAGAAAGCATTTGACAAAATACAGCATCCTTTCTTGATAAAAACCCTCAAGAACGTAAGGATAGAAGGAGCATACCTCGAGATGATAACAGCCATATATGAGTGACCCAATGCTAATATCATATCCTCAATGGGGAAAAACTGAGAGCTTTCCCCCTAAGGTCAGGAACAAGACAGGGATGTCCACTCTCGTCACTGTTATTCAACATAGTACTGGAAGTCTTAGCCTCTGCAATCAGGCAGCACAAAGAAATAAAAGCCATCCAAATCGGCCAGGAGGAGGTCAAACTTTCACTCTTCACAGATGACATGATACTCTATGGAAAACCCAAAAGTTTCCACCAAAAAACTGCTAGAACTGATTCATGAATTCAGCAAAGTTGCAGGATATAAAATCAGTGCACAGAAATCGGTTGCGTTCCTATACACCAACAATGAAGCAACAGAAAGAGAAATCAAGGAATCGATCCCATTTACAGTTGCACAAAAAAACCATAAAATACCTAGGAATAAATCTAACCAAAGAGGTGGAAAATCTATACACTGAAAACTATAGAAAGCTTATGAAAGAAATTGAAGAAGACACCAAAAAAAATGGAAAAATGATTCCATGCTCCTGGATAGGAAGAACAAATATTGTTAAAATGTCCATACTACCCAAAGCAATCTACATATACGACGCGATCCCTATCAAAGTAACACCAGCATTCTTCACAGAGTTAGCACAAACAATCCTAAAATTTGTATGGAACCAGAAAAGACCCCAAATAACCAAAGTAGTCTTCAAAAAGAAAACCAAAGCAGGAGGCATCACAATCCCAGACTTCAAACTATACTACAAAGCTGTAATCATCAAGACAGTATGGTACTGGCACAAGAACAGATACTCAGATCAATGGAACAGAATAGAGAACCCAGAAATGGACCCACAAACATATGGCCAACTAATCTCTGACAAAGCAGGAAACAATATCCAATGGAATAAAGACAGTCTCTTCAGCAAGTGGTGCTGGGCAAACTCGACAGCGACATGCAGAAGAATGAACCTGGACCACTTTCTTTTTTTTTTTTTTTTTTTTATATATATATGAAATTTATTGACAAATTGGTTTCCATACAACACCCAGTGCTCATCCCAAAAGGTGCCCTCCTCAATACCCATCACCCACCCTCCCCTCCCTCCCACCCCCCATCAACCCTCAGTTTGTTCTCAGTTTTTAACAGTCTCTTATGCTTTGGCTCTCTCCCACTCTAACCTCTTTTTTTTTTTTCCTTCCCCTCCCCCATGGGTTCCTGTTAAGTTTCTCAGGATCCACATAAGAGTGAAACCATATGGTATCTGTCTTTCTCTGTATGGCTTATTTCACTTAGCATAACACTCTCCAGTTCCATCCACGTTGCTACAAAAGGCCATATTTCATTTTTTCTCATTGCCATGTAGTATTCCATTGTGTATATAAACCACAATTTCTTTATCCATTCATCAGTTGATGGACATTTAGGCTCTTTCCATAATTTGGCTATTGTTCAGAGTGCTGCTATGAACATTGGGGTACAAGTGCCCCTATGCATCAGTACTCCTGTATCCCTTGGGTAAATTCCTAGCAGTGCTATTGCTGGGTCATAGGGTAGGTCTATTTTTAATTTTCTGAGGAACCTCCATACTGCTTTCCAGAGCGGCTGCACCAATTTGCATTCCCACCAACAGTGCAAGAGGGTTCCCGTTTCTCCACATCCTCTCCAGCATCTATAGTCTCCTGATTTGTTCATTTTGGCCACTCTGACTGGCGTGAGGTGATACCTGAGTGTGGTTTTGATTTGTATTTCCCTGATAAGGAGCGACGCTGAACATCTTTTCATGTGCCTGTTAGCCATCTGGATGTCTTCTTTAGAGAAGTGTCTATTCATGTTTTCTGCCCATTTCTTCACTGGATTATTTGTTTTTCGGGTGTGGAGTTTGGTGAGCTCTTTATAGATTTTAGATACTAGCCCTTTGTCCGATATGTCATTTGCAAATATCTTTTCCCATTCCGTTGGTTGCCTTTTAGTTTTGTTGGTCGTTTCCTTTGCTGTGCAGAAGCTTTTTATCTTCATAAGGTCCCAGTAATTCACTTTTGCTTTTAATTCCCTTGCCTTTGGGGATGTGTCAAGTAAGAGATTGCTACGGCTGAGGTCAGAGAGGTCTTTTCCTGCTTTCTCCTCTAAGGTTTTGATGGTTTCCTGTCTCACATTTAGGTCCTTTATCCATTTTGAGTTTATTTTTGTAAATGGTGTGATAAAGTGGTCTAGTTTCAACCTTCTGCATGTTGCTGTCCAGTTCTCCCAGCACCATTTGTTAAAGAGGCTGTCTTTTTTCCATTGGATGTTCTTTCCTGCTTTGTCAAAGATGAGTTGGCCATACGTTTGTGGGTCTAGTTCTGGGGTTTCTATTCTATTCCATTGGTCTGTGTGTCTGTCTTTGTGCCAGAACCTGGACCACTTTCTTACACCAGACACAAAAATAAACTCAAAATGGATGAAAGACCTCAACGTAAGATAGGAATCCATCAAAATCCTCGAGGAGAAAGCAGGCAAAAACCTCTTTGATCTTGCCCGCAGCAGTTTCTTACTCAGTATGTCTCCAGAGGCAAGGGAAACAAAAGCAAAAATGAACTATTGGGACCTCATCAAAATAAAAGGCTTCTGCACAGCAAAGGAAACAATCAGCAAAGTGAAAAGGCAACTGACGGAATGGGAGAAGATATTTGCAAATGACCTATCAGATAAAGGGTTGGTATCCAAATTCTATAAAGAACTTATCAAACTCAACACCCAAAAAACAAAAAATCCAGTGAAGAAATGGGCAAAAGTCATGAATAGACACTTCTCCAAAGAAGACATCCAAATGGCCAACTGACACATGAAAAAATGCTCCACATCACTCATCATCTTATCATCAGGAAAATACAAATCAAAACCACAATGAGATACCACCTCACACCTGTCAGAATGGCTAACATTAACAATTCAGACAACAACAGATCTTGGCAAGGATGCAGAGAAAGAGGATCTCTTTTGCACTGTTGGTGGGAATGCAAACTGGTGCAGCCACTCTGGAAAACAGTATGGAGGTTCCGCAAAAACTAAAAATAGAACTACCCTATGACCCAGCAATTGCACTACTAGGTGTTTATCCAAGGGATACAGGTGTGCTGTTTCGAAGTGATACATGCACCCCCATGTTTATAGCAGCACTATCAACAATAGCCAAAGTATGGAAAGAGCCCAAATGTCCATCAATGAATGAATGGATAAAGAAAATGTGGTGTGTGTATATATATATACACACACACACATACATACACAATGGAGTATTACTCGGCAATCATAAAGAATGAAATCTTGCCATTTGCAACTACATGGATGGAACCGGAGGGTATTATGTTAAGTGAAATTAGTCAGTCAGAGAAAGACAAATATCATATGACTTCACTCATATGAGGACTTTAAGAGACAAAACAGATGAACATAAGGGAAGGGAAACAAAAATAATACAAAACAGGGAGGGGAACAAAACAGAAGAGACATAAATATGGAGAACAAACAGGGTTGCTGGAGGAGTTGTGGGTGGGGGGGATGGGCTAAATTGGTAAGGGGCATTAAGGAATCTACTGAAATCATTGCTTCAGTATATACTAACTAATTTGGATGTAAATTTTAAAAAATAAAAAATAAAGTTAAAAAAATCAACATTTACAGTGAGGTGCCTAGGTGGTTCAGTTGGTTAGGTGTCCAAATGATGACTGGCTCAGATCATGATCTCACAGTTTGTGGGTTCGAGCCTCCTGTCAGGCTCTGTGTTGACAGCTCAGAGCCTGGAGCCTGTTTCAGATTCTGTTTCTCCCTCTCTCTCTGCCCCTCCCTGGCTCGCACTGTCTCTCTCTCAAAAATAAATAAACATAAAAATATTAAAAATAAATAAATAGTAAATAAAAATTAACATTTACAGAAACATTGTAAACATAAAGGTAGAATATATATATGTGCATATATATAGTAGTAAAATATAGCATAATATTTGCCATTCTAACCATTTTTAAACGTACAGTTCAGTGGCATTAATTACTTTCACAATGTTGTGTAACCATCACCACTATCTACTGTTCCCAGAACTTTTCTGTCACTCCATATAGTACTCATTAAACAATAATCCCTATGCTTTCCTCCTCCAACCCCTAGTAACTTCTAATCTACTTTCTGTCTCTATGCAGTTGCCCAATCTAGATATTTCATATAAATGGAATCAGACAATATTTTGTCATTTTGGGTCTGGTTTATTTCACTTAGTATAATGTTTCCAAGATTCACCCATGTTGCAGAATGTATCAAAATTTCATTCATTTTTATGACTGGATAATATTCCACCCTATGTATGTACTAAAATTTTGTTTACCCATTCATCTATTAAGAGACACTTGGCCTGTTTCCACCTTCTGGCTTTTGTGAATAATGCTGCAAATTATGTTGTTATACGAGTTTCTGAGCCCTTGTTTTCAAATCTTTGGGGTATATACACACAAGTGGAATTGCTGGGTCATTTGATAATTCTATATTTAACTTTTTGAGGAACCATCAAATGTTTCCATAGTGGCTGCCTCATTTTTTATTCCCATTAACAATGTATGTGGGTTCCAATTTCTTTATATACTTATCAATGCTTGTTAGTTTATTTATTTACTATTATTTACTCATCCTATTTGGTGTAGTGTTTCATTATGATTTTGATCTGCAATTCCCTAATGACTAATGCCGATTTATTTGTAAAGGCCACATTAAGTAAAAGTGTTAGCATTTCTGTTTCTAAATGCTCATTTCGGGTCTTTTATTTTCTAAAGTGATCTTTAAAACTTTGTATCCTTAGATCAATTTTTTAAATTTTCTTTATAGGAAAGAATAAATTTATTTGCATTCTTTTCCATTTGTAATACATTCTAGAGCTAAATTCAACAATGTTTTGATGAAAATGTATGATTTTAATATTTCTTGATGTTTATTTATTTATTTTTAGAGACAGAGAGATAGAAAGAAAGCAGGAGAGGGGCAGAGAGAGAGGGAGACAGAGAATCCCAAGCAGGCCCCATGGCGTCAACACGTAACTCCATTCAGGGTTCAAACTCACATACCATGAGATCATGACCTAAGCCAAAATTAAGATTCAGAGGCTTAACAGACTGAGCCACCCAGGGGCCCCTGTTTTAATTTTTCTAGGTGTGCAAATATTCATGGAGCATTCCAAACCAAACTGGTAGCAGCAGAGAATAGAATCAATGTCCAGATATTACGAAGCTCTATTTTTTTAACGAAAGAGAGCAGGGGATGGTAGGGAGAGAGGGAAGGAGAGAATCCCAAGCAGGCCCCATGCTGTCAGTGCAGAGCCCAACTGGGGGCTTGATCTTACGAACCTGGAAATCAAGACCTGAGCCGAGATCAAGAGTCAGATGCTTAACAGATTGAACCACCCGGGTGCCCCTGCTAAGCAATTTAATAAAAACTTCTTATTCATCTAATTTAAATAATCTAAAACACTCTTCTAGTTCTATGAGAGACTCTTTAAAAGATTATATAAATTACTTTCTCTGTGTATTGCCTTCTTGATCAAGTACATGCCTGCTTATTAAAAATGTAGCTCTGCTTTAAAATACCTTACGGGGGCACCTGGGTGGCTCAGTCGGTTAAGCGTCCGACTTCGGCTCAGGTCACGATCTCGCCGTCCGTGAGTTCGAGCCCCGCGTCGGGCTCTGTGCTGACTGCTCAGAGCCTAGAGCCTGTTCCAGATTCTGTCTCCCTCTCTCTCTGACCCTCCCCCGTTCATGCTCTGTCTCTCTCTGTCTCAAAAATAAATAAACATTAAAAAAATATAAAAAAATACCTTACGAATATCATCTGATCCACATAACTCTGTAAGATACAAATAAAAACATTTGTCTATCTTAATATTTAGTCCTTGTTCAAGCTCATGCCTGTTTTCATATTATTATTTTATTCTTCTCAAAGTGTAAAACTTGGCATTTAATTTTTAAGAGCTGTTGGACATGACAAGAATTAATTATCATACTTTAAACATAAGTGCAGTGCTCTAAAAGTATGATATGTATAGTAGTTGGTAATTAAGCCATAAGTTAGACATCCAGTGGTTTTAAAGCATTAAATGTATTAAATTCTGTACATTGTTTGACATGCAGATTACCTGTTCCTAATAGGTAAAACTCCTTCCAAAGAATTTTTTATTTTCATAATTTATTCTTCATAAAAGTATATGTCAGTTTGGTATTTCCTAATTTAATAATTCATACTAGTATAGAGAGAAAAATAACTCATGTATAAATACACTATGACTAAATTATATTCAATAGTTCAAAGACTTACACAAATATTTCTCCTTTCAATATCATTCTATTAAATGTTCTAGAATTAATGTATGGAGTTGTCAAATCACTATGTAACTAGCATAACTTTTGGTGTCACCTATACTTCAGTTTAAGAAACAGTCTAAAATAAGGAGCAATGGAAGCTGTTCTGTTTTTTCTTCTTAAAATGAGCGTCACTTAGACAAAGGATCGCCACTTTAAGTTTTTTTCTCTTATCTGTTTCCCACAGACATGCTCACCAACAAACCTCTCCCACTCAGAAGCATGGAAATAGACAGGCTGAAGATGTGAAAAGGATGTATGTCTGCGATACGGAAACAGGAGTGGGCTGCTTCATTTCTGTCTCCTTCTGGAGGATCAAACTGATACTAATCCTGCAAAACACACAGAGAAAAATCTCATTTTCCAAAACACACTCACACACAAGTCACTGGAGTAATAGCAGGAGGGATTCTTGAACAGCTCTAACTTCAAAAAAGGGGCGAGGAGTCTTAACTGCTAACAGAATAGTCTAAAACATAATCAGTTATCAGTAGGTTGTAAGCATTCCTTGTCCAGGGGATCTTAATAATGCCCTTGACGAACAATTCTTCAAGGAATAAGGGGAAGTAACTGAGAGCACATTCACCATAAAGAAAAAAAAATAAGCGTAAATAGGTGACCTAAAGAATAAAATAGGGACAAGCATCGTGATTTTGTGTCAACCAGGCTTATTTCTACAAAAGAGGAGAAAGATGTCTTGAGGCTACGCAAACTTTTGAGTCCCTGGATAACAGGTATGGTCTCATTAACAACAATGTAAATAAAGAACCACAAAAAAACATGAACTTTGAGTAATGTTTGCCTAAAAGAAATGGTTAAATCATGTCTGGATCTGAGGGACCTCATCCACCAAAAGGAATGACAAAACAATCTACAACCAGCTCTTTGGGTTCTTTTAAAGTCTGAGCGCATGAAGCAGAGTGGAATGTACCTAACTGTGCCCAGGAGAACTGTAACACCTAATTGACCTCTAACTGACACTCAGGAAAGGGTGTTCGCAGTCAGGAAGCTCCATCTCAATTCTTTCTGTGAAGTGTGACCACAAGCCCTGCAGAGCAAAAGCAGAAACCTCTCAAGCAAGAGCTCTTCATAATTTACTGCCTGCTAGCTGCAAAGAAGAAAGCGTTTAAGTGATAAAGGGATTCTGCTCCTCAGCCAAGTGCGGTGGGTATCGGAGAAATCGTAAGAAATGTGTGGTTATGTGTGCACACACACACACACACACACACACACACACCACACATCCTTCAAAAGCATATCTGACAGCAAGTGGCTGTGATAAGGAGTGGGCTGACTGCTAAATGTCTAAACCATTCTCTGCAAAGAGGAGTGCTTGGATTTTTTTTTTTTTTTATCAATCATAGGACATCTCCTGGAGTTCTCACTGGCCATAAAGAAAGTCAGAATAATGCTGTTTCTAAGCATCCATCATACACAGATACTTGTATCTTCTCTTGATAAATGGGCATAGGTATATTGAACAGGAATGTACCTAAATGTATTGTTGGGGTTTTTTAGATACAACATGAGTGGTAATGAATGTGCTAAGCTATATCTTTTACTGTATCTTATTTAATTTTATTATTTGATATTTCATATAAATACTCCTGGACCTACTATTCAAGGATCTGTTTTCATCCAGCTTCTCCAGCTTCTTGGAAAGAACCCCCCCCCCCTCTTTAAAATATAAATAAAGTGGCTCCCGGGTGGCTCAGTCGGCTGAGCATCCAACTCTTGATTTCAGCTCAGGTCACGATCCCAGGGTGTAGGATTGAGCCTTGCGTTGGGCTACAATGAGCATGGAACCTGCTTAAGATTCACTCTCTTGGGGTGGCTGTGTGGCTCAGTTGGTCAAGCCTCAGACTTCTGCTCAGGTCAGGGTTGGTGGGGGTCCAGCCCCTCATGCTCTGCGGTGATGGCTCGGAACCTGCTTCGGATTCTCTGTCTCCTCTCTGCCCTCCCCCGCTTGTGCGCATGCTCTCCTGTCTCTCTCTCCTCTCTCTCTCTCTCTCTCTCTCTCTCTCTCTCTCTCTCTCACACACACACACACACACACACACACACAAACATTAAAAAAAAAAAGATTATCTCTCTCTCTGCCCCTTCCCCGCTCTTGCAATGACTCTCTAAAATAATAATAATAATAAATATAAATATAAATGAAAAATGTGTCAACGCTCCTTTCCCATCAGGACAGGAAATGTGATACTTCCACTAGGAATTCAGACTTCCTGGGACCCAAAAGGAAAATCTCACGTTGGTCTTCGTGGTGATTCTCGCTTGAGATGGTTGCTTAGTCACAGCGGCAGGTTTCTCAGCTCTTCATGGTGTCTCAACATAACTTTTTTCAGATTCTTGCATCTCCATTGAGCATAAACGGCTCTCTTAATTCTTCAGTGCAGAGTTAAAATAAGGCTGCGGTTTTAACAAAACCTTATTAATCTGATCCTCTAGCAGAGTCGGTGACCTCAAAACTCAGAGAAGAATGGCCCAGGGAACACTAAACAAATGCCTGGTAATCATTAAAAATGGAATTAATAGTGTACACCTGAAATTAGTATAACCCTGTATGGTAGATATATTGGAATTAAATTTTTAAAAAATTTTCATGTTTATTTTTTTGAGAGAGGGAGAGGGAGACAGAGCATGAGTAGGGGAGAGGCAGAGAATGAGGGAGACACAGAATCCGAAGCAGGCTCCAGGCTCTGAGCTGTCAGCACAGCACCCAACGCGGGGCTCAAACTCACAAACCGTGAGATCATGACTGGAGCCGAAGTCGTATACTTAACCAACGGAGCCACCCAGGCGACCCTAGAATTAAATTAAGAAAAAAACTAAAAAATTTTAAATTTTAAAAAACAATGAGACTGTGTGTTCAGGAGGCTGAGCTGGAGAGGCTAAAAATAAATAAATAAATAAATTGAATTAAAAGCTGTGCTGCCTCAGGCTTCCCTCTGGATTTAGTTCAGAAAAGGGAATTGTCCTAGACCTCTGTCCTTAGTGAAGGCTGAATTAACATTAAATAGTAACAACATAATGGCTATGAAAATCACCGTGGTCCTCTCTAGTTATGACATCAGCTGATGGGAGGAAGAAGCATATACCCCCTCAGTAGCTCAGAAAGAGATATGCATGCCAGACGATACATGATGAAGTCTAGGAAAATTTAGGGATCTGCCACCACAGGTTTCTAGGTATCCAATGTTTGCAATACTTCTTTTGGGTCCAAAATGCAATACATGCTGCTTTTATCTTTTATCTCCTACCACTAAGAGAGTCACAACCGTTGGTGGCCTCTTTGGACTTTGGAAGAAACAGGCACTGCAATTTGGTGGCCTTCCCTGCTACGTTTGCCAAGTAACCCATAGAGCTGGCCATGTGGAGTGGGGTCAGTGCAGATGAAAACCCTAGAACTGGATTCAGCTGGGTCAGGCTTCTGGTCAAGCTTCTAAATGGTCTTTACGCGTCATTGCCCATTAACCTATTATGGCATAACCAACCATCCCAAGTCAAATTTGTACAATCACAGCGATCGTTTATTTAACTCACACATGGAAAATTTGAGCAGGACTCCATAGAGATAACGCATCTCTCTTCTTCGATGTCCAGGCCTAAGCTGACATGCCTGGAATGGCTGGGGGATTAGAACATCTGAGGACTCGCCAGGTGATCTCTCCGTGCGGCCTCTTTATAGAATCATTCTATGTAGCCTGAGCTTCCCCCACAGCATGGCAGATCTGGGGTGGCCAAATTTCATACATGCCTGCTCAGGGTTCCAAGTAGAATCTGTGAGGCCTCCAAGAGGCAAAGCTCAGAGTAGGCTGTGTGTCACTTCCGTCATAGGTTATTGATCAAGCAAGTTACAGATTCAAGGGTAAAGGATTAGAACACTTTTCAGGAAGTGTAGTAAAAAAATATACAGCCATCTTTAACCTACGGCAATCATGGATCCGACAGTACTCAGATTATCTGTGACTGAACAGATTGCTGAACCAATCTTACCATAGGCCTTAAATGTAAAAATCACAATGGGCAAAACCATGCCCCTCCTAACAAGTAACTGTTCACTTTTTGAGAAACAGTTTGGGGCTTGCTGCTAAGCTCTGATAGAGACTGACCACATGAATATGGGACACCAAGTAATCAAGAGACCCGAGCAGAACATCATCAAGTGAGTGACATCTGACCCACCAGCTGAAGAAAGTCATGCCCAACAGACATGCCAAGCAGAAGAGGTCTATACTTTATCAGGCATAGGCAGGTCCCGAGGACACAGTTAGTAACATGGCGGGGGATTCACATCCCAGGATGCCTGTTCTGCTACACATCACTTAGGCTCAGCAAACACCTGGGTCTCATTCAGAATTCCCTCTGACTTGAAAACTGAGAAGGAAAAACCCTAAGCCTGGTTTACAGATGGTTCCTCATGATATCCTGACGTCACACAAAATTGGATTATTATGGCTCTACGTTTTCCACTAAAGGTGGTCCTGAAGGACAGTGGGAATGAAAACTCATCTTCCGAGTGGGAAAAATTTCGAGCAACATATTCATTGTTGTGTTGTCTCAGGTGTGTGATTCTTACTATCAGAGGGAGATCAGAGTGCTGATGTATGGTTGGGGACAAGGAGAAGTATGCATTTTATTTAGGGAATCCTGCTGGATCCCTCCTATTGCACCCACACGTGGTTGAACAAGAGAAAGAAATAATTCAGCAACCTAGTACAAGCAGGATCATCAAGAGTTCAATCTCCCAGGAACAAAGTTCAAGTCACCCTTCAACTAAAGAAACCATCCAGTGAAGGTATTGGTTAAAAGCAAAGGACATGTAAAATGAGCAGTTAAGAAAGAAATTATTATACATCATATATGACCTTGTGAACAGGTTTATAAACGAGGGCTAGTGATAACCCACATTTTTGCATCGTACTATTATATTTGTATTTGTATCGGATTCTGTTTTTTCTTTCCACTCTCCACTCTCACCAGTGATATTATACAGGATGTGTGGGTAATGATATCTTAGTGCAGAGATTATAGGATATCAAGATGCTGCTGAGTTACGAACTAAAAGAAGAATGAACATAAATCAGAAGTTAATGCAGAAACTGATGAGACTTTATGCTATTGCTTTCAGAGAGAAGGTTGTTTTCGTTTGTGCAGGAATGGATCCATTATGTTAGACAGCAGCACTTTGAAGTTACTATGAGGTTATGTGGAACTTTAAATATCAAAAGATGGGGAGAGGTGAATGTTGAAAAGCCAAAGGGGTGAACCAGGGAGAGAACTTACACAGGCTCACACAACACGAATTCCAGCTCCGCTCCCCCCTGCTTGAGGGTATCTTCCTGCACTACAGTGTCTGGAAGTGAAAGTTGTATATTAACATACCAAAGGAAGAGAAACATTATTTCAATAGATGCAAAGTAACATTCTATAAAAATCAGCTTGTATTCATGATTGTTTCAAAGCTCTTAACAACAAGAAATAAAAGGTGATTCCCTTAACCAGATAAAAGAATTTTCCAGCCATGGTAGCAAAAGTCATCTCATATTGAAATATATGTGCATTTCCACTATCACTTATGATGCTCCAAGCTAACACAATAAAAAGAAAAAACAAATGGAATATAAATATGAAGTAAAACAGAAAAATGTGTCATTGTTTGCAGATAATACATTTGTGTACCAAAAAAAAAAAAAAAGTAACAAAAAAATCCTACGATATATCTAACACTTATTAAGCCCTTACTGTATCAGGCACTTTTCTAAGTTGTTTATTTACAAAAAGTAACTTAATAAAGAAGTTATTAACAAAAATTATATTCTTTACCAAAAAATAAATACTTTGGATAAAATATTAAAATTTTTAACAGTTCAGCAAGTAGATACATGCATACACAACATACACAATAAAATAATGGTCCTGTAGGGGCACCTGGGTGTCTCAGTCGGTTAAGCTGCTGACTTCGGCTCAGGTCATGATCTTGCAGTCTTGTTAGGTCGAGCCCCGCATCGGGGCTGTGCTGACAGCTCAGAGCCTAGAGCCTGCTTTGGATTCTGTGTCTCCCTCTCTCTGCGCCTCTCCCTTGTCTCGCACTCTGTCTCTCTCTCTCTCTCAAAAATAGTAAACATTAAAAAGATATATTTAAAATAATGGTCCTATAAATATTGGAATCTAAAAACAAAATATGAAATAAAAAAGTCTAGTTCCAATAGAAATAAATGTACAAGTAGACTAGGAATAACCAAATTAATAATGAATAACACTTATAAGGAGAAAATACAAACAGAAAGATATACAAATGTCCTAAAAGAGAAGATCCAATATGGCATATATTTCACGTCTCTCCAAATTTGTCTATAAATCAGTGTAATTCAAGTCAATGTACCAATAGGTTTTTTGCTAAAAATTGACAAGCATTTGATTTGCATTTGAATGCATATTTAAAAGTCGACATATGAAAACAACCAAGAAATTAAAGGATAAACAAAAAAATGAGGAATCGGGGGTTATTTTGAAACTATGGCAACTAAACAAGTATATCAGTGGAGATAGCTTTGGAAACAATAAGAACCAACCGACAAACAAAGAAGTAAATATGCACATAAAGGGAAACTTCATATATGACAGAAGTGGCATCACAAATTAGGTCAGGTAGAAAAATAAATAATATGATACCTAATGAATTTAAATAAGCAAGTAAAAAAAAAGCAAAGTAAATACTTAAAAACTCTTTGAAAGAAATATAAGAGAATATTTTTAGGATATCAAGACCAGAAGATTTTTTTTTTTTTAGAGAGAAAGAGAGAAGAGTGGGAGTGGGGGAGAGGGGCAGAGATAAAGAGAGAGAATCTTAAGCAGGCTCCATGCTCAGCACAGAGCCTGACCCAGGGCTCAGTCCCACAAACCTGGGATCATGGCCTGAGCCCAAATCAAGAGTTGGACACTCAACCAACTGAGCGACCCAGGTACCCCCAAGAAGAAATTTCTTAAACAGGATGTAGAAAGCTCAAATCATAAAGAAAAATACACTACAAAATTAATATATCTCATATGACAAAAGTAACTATAAACAAGGTTAAAAAGCAAGCAATGGAGTGTGGAGACATTTGAAACATATAGAGCATACAAAAAATTACTAGAGTGTATAAAGAGTTTCTACACAAAAAACAGTGAGCACACAGAAAAGTGTTCAAACAGGAATTCACTGAAAGAAAAATCACGTGGGCAGCAAATGAATCTTGCAGCTCATCTGCATTTGTGTTGGGTCCGTGTAACTGAGTTTTGGCAAATACGATGTGAAGAGAAGTGATGGATGGCACTTTCGATGGTAGGGAACAAAAAGAAAATGAAATGGAGAAGGAGGAGGAAAAGAAGCAGTGGAAGAAAAGGAAAGGCAGCGAGGAAAAGAAAAGGGCAGGCAACAGCACCTGTCACCACCCTGTGTGGTCCTCTCTTCCCCCTAACTCAGACAGAAGTGAAGGTAAAATACTCCTGACGGCAGGACTACAGGATGAAGGAAGTCCGCTTGTTACCATGTTAATCATTATGGAAGAAATGGAGAGTTCAAGGCTTATTACTGCAGCATAGACTAGCCCTAACCTGACTAATATGACACTCAGTCCGCTGTAGCCACGATTTCTCCATCCCAGTCAATGACAACTACATCCCTCAAAATATCCGACCTCCTCTTTTTAACACCCAATATCCAACCTATCAGTGGATCTCACGGCTCTGCCTTCAGAAAACATCCAGAGCTGAACTTTGATAATCACCACCCAAGTGATCTTCATCTATCACGTGGGTTACTGCAGTGGTCGAGAAATTACTCTCCCTGCGTCCTTATCATTCTCTGAGAGTCTAGTAACTCTATGCAACACAGTAACTATAGTGGTTCTCTTGGAACTGCTCCTCAGGATTTTCCGTGACATGGTGTCGGCCGTGCAGCTGCTTTAAA
This sequence comes from Lynx canadensis, assembly GCF_007474595.2. NCBI lineage: Eukaryota > Metazoa > Chordata > Mammalia > Carnivora > Felidae > Lynx > Lynx canadensis. The sequence continues at coordinate 138,536,095 of NC_044307.1, read as the reverse complement.
CTTCCCAAACACCTCCAGAAAACTGGATAGAAACACCAGTACAACTAAAGACAATGGGGATGAGAGACCCAGAAAATGGACAGAAGCTGGGAACAAGCCAGCCCACAGCGGTGGCTGGAAGGCACAAGATAGCTGTGTAAAAGGAGCAAGAAGCTCAAGACAACTAAATAGCTTAAAAGTCATAGATACATACGTTCCCCAAAAGGGAAGGATGTATCCCGAGGGGAAATGTGGGATGGGAAAGATGGGAACAATACGTGAAATTAAGAAAAGTCCCGGGGAGCCTGGGTGGCTCAGTCATTTAAGCATCCTACTACAGCTCAGGTCATGATCTCACTGTTCTCCAGCTCAAGACCTGCTTTGGGCTCTGGGCTGACAGCTTAGATCCTGGAGCCTGTTTTGGATTCTGTGTCTCCCTCTCTGTCTCTGCCCCTCCCCTGCTTGTGCTCTGTCTCTATCTCTCTCTCTCAAAAACTAAATAAACATTTAAAAAATAGAAAAAAATAAAAGAGAGAGAAGAAAAGTCCTCACTGGCTCAGAGTTGCAGGTAAGTGCCAAAGCCACACAGGTGGAAAAAACTAAAATGGATGTGAGGATTCAATAAAACTCCACAAATATCCAGAAAAAACTTCCCTCCTCCAGAAAGACAGTGCCTCATTCTGCTGGAAACAACCAAATTGAGCAAGGAAAGAATCATGTGAATCAAAGAGAGAGAGAGAGGTGGGCAGTGGGAGGGAGGGATTTTTGAGGGACTCAGAGAAAGGAAAACCCAAGAAATATGAAGTATTTTGGAAAATAAGGCCTATGGACCTCAGGGACAAGAAGCACAAAATCTTTCTAAACCAGACATAGCTGTGCGAAACAAACAAGTTGCTAACAGAGAGGGTATATATTTAATCTTTGCTGGTAAAAACAGAAATTCTTAGACTGTGATTCAGAGAAAGCTACCCTGGCTGGCTCTTCTCCTAATATCCCAGGAAATCTCATCTTATTTTGTTCCTCATTCAAACATGGGGGATAACACGAACAGAAACTCTTTCTAACATCGTACAAAATCATTACAATCAAAAGATAAATGAGACCTTAACAAATTAAGATAAACAATGAGATCTCACCAGAAAAATGAGGTCACAGCAGATAAAGGCTGCAATGTAATGTTTCAATAGTAGACAACAATTAACGCCTTGATAAGAACACCACAAATGAGAAATAGAAAAGCTCAGAATAGATATCAGTAAAGAATTAAGAAAACAAAGTATATAAGAACACTAAGTAAGAAGAACACAGGAGTAAAGAGACACTATAAAGACACAGGGAAATAGGAATAAGAAAGAAGAAAATCGAGAGGGAAATCAAACAGAAATAAAGTCAACTATTTTTAAAAAGGACTTGAGAAATGTGTGTGCAGGAGACAGAAAAATGCCTCCTACCAACCTAATCCTAGAAACCTGTGAAAATATTGCCTTGCCTAGTAAAAGGATTCTGCAGGTGTGATTAAATTCAGGATGTCGAAATGGGGAGATTATCCTGGATTACTCAGATGGGTACAATACAATCGCAAAGGTAATTATAGGACTGAGGTAATAGTCAGAGTCAGAGGATGTGTGACAACAGAAACAGAGGTCACAGGGATGCGGGACCATGAGCCATAGAATCCAGACAGCTTCCAGAGGCTGGAAAAGGCAAGGAAATAGATTCTTTTTTATAGCTTCCAGATAGAACACAAACCAACCAACCTTGACCTCTGACTTCCAGAACTCTAAGACAATACATTTGTGTAGTTTTAATTCATAAAATTTGTGGTAACAAATATTTTTAAAAAATTGTTATAGCTACCATAGGAAACTGATAAAGAAAATGTGATAGACATTGAAGATGTAAAGTGAGAAAACCACATATATATCTTTGAAATCTTCAAAGAAGAAAACCAAAGTAATGGAAAAAGAAAAATACTTAAAAACCTGATTGGAAAATATTTCCTGAAATAGAATAGTAAAGAGCAGATCACACTGTGTATCTGGGAAAATTGACCAGAAATGATCAGCCTTGGGCCATATTCTATTTTTTTAAGGTTATTTTTGAGAGAGAGAGTAAGAGAGAGAGAGAGAGAGAGAGCAGATAGATGGGCAGAGAGAGAGAGGGAGAGAGAGAATCTCAGGTAGGCTCTGCAACATTGGAGTGGAGTCTGATGTGGGGGCTCAAACCCACAAACCATGAAATCATGACCTGAGCCAAAACCAAGAGTTGGACACTTACCTGACTGAGCCACTCAGACCCCCGGCCGTAGGCCATATTCTAAGCCAAAATTACTATTTTTTTTAATAATGGGGGGGGGGTATTCCCTTTAGTTTACAGACAAGAAGTCAAAATCATTTATAACAACTATCAAATTAGCATGAGGATCCTTCAAAGCAACATTTATGTTAGAAAAAGCATGTAGCAACTTTTTAAAAGATGTTAAAGAAGAGAAAATGTGAGAAGAATTTTATGGACAGCCAAACTTGCCTTCAACATAAAAGCCACAGACAAGCAACTAAAAATATGGAAGACCTCAAGGAGTATCATTCCCTAATCGCTTTGTGACAAATCTACCAAAGAATAAGCTTCAAACAAAATGTTTGTAGAAAGTTTGGCAAATATTTAAGTTGGTGGAACTAAGGTTGAAAGACAGGGAAAAGGGTGAAAAATAATAGTAGTTTTCACATGTTCAGACATTAATATCAACACAACCTTACAAGTTAGGAATAGTGGACAATGAAATAAGCCTGTGGATTACCACAGATGAATTAATTATATTACCTGAAGCTAACAACTGAAGTAGTAGAAGGTTCAAGTGTATTGAAGACTTGAAATATATCTAAGACTCAACAGTATATTTAGAATAATAAATAAGGTGGTTGAAGCTTAAGTAATTTAGGAAGTAAAGATTAACACTAAAATAATGCTAGAGATCAAATTTAGAAGGTAAGGGCAAGGGAGAGAGTAACTTTAGTCTCATTTGTGGTAGAAAATCAACAAATAGTATCTAAAAGAAGAGAAGATTAAGAGTAATATAAAAAAAATAGTGTAAATAAGGGGCTCCTGGGTGGTTCAGTCAGTCAAGCGTCCAACTTTGGCTCAGGTCATGATCTCACAGTTCGTGGGTTCGAGCCCCTCATTGGGCTCTGTGCTGACAGCTCAGAGCCTGGAGCCTGCTTTGGATTTTGTGTCTCCCTCTCTCTCTGCCCCTCCCCCTGCTCACACTCTGTCTCTGTCTCAAAAATAAATAAACATTAAAAAGAAATTTAAAAAATAGTGCAAATAAAACTACTAGATTGAAGAGTCAAAACTTCCTAAATACCAAAAGAATTATCAACAGAAAAGGTTTAAAAGGACACTTAATTGAAATAATTTTCAATTGAAATGTTGAGCCATACAGAAAATAGACAAGATAGCAAACTGAAACCAAAATATCAGTAAGTAAATGTAAATGCGCTTAAATCACTTACTAAAAAATTCAGATTGCTTATATAGCAAAACCCAATTCTTTGTCATACCTGAAACAGAGGGATTTGGTAAAGTTAAATATTGAAGAATAAACAAAGATATGCAAAGCAATACAAAATAATGCCAAGAATAATATCTTGAGGTAGAATTAAGTAAAAAAAAAATATATTAAACGAGTCAAATAAAGGCCAATTTATAATGTGAAAAGCTACATTTCAAAAAAGAGCGTAACACTAATATGTATCTACTCAAAAAACACAATCTTCAAAATTTTCCAATTTGCTTCAGAGGTAACCACTGTTCTGGAAATTCACAAAAATATAATCACATGAGTCTGGCTTCTTTCATTTGATATGATACTTTTGGAGTTGTATGGTGTTGTATGTATTGCTGTTTTGTACTTAATTTATTAGTGTTCTAGTCTATGAATATACCATTTATCCACTTTTCTACTGAGGAAATATTTTTTCCAGTTTGTGATCATTATGAATAATTCTGCTATGGCATTCATGAAACTTCTTGTGATCACGTTTTTATTTCCCCTGGGTAAATACCCAATATGGAATTGTTGGCTCATAGGGAAGAAGTCTGTTTAACTTTACGAAGAACCGTCAGTTTTCCAAAATGGTTGTACCATTTTACATACAAACAATGTATGAGCGTCCCTATTAGTCAAAATCCTCTTCAAAATTAGATAATTTCAGAGTTGTCTATTTTACCTTAGCAATGATTGCATGGTGGTTTACACTGTGGTTTGTATTGTAAATCCTCTCGTTGTGGTTTCAATTTGCATTTTCCAGGTGACTATTGACATTGAGTACATTTTCATTTGCTTATTGACATTTGTAATATTTCTTTGTGAAGATTTTATTCAAATAACTTGCCCTTTTTTATTTTAAATTTTTTTTAACGTTTATTTATTTTTGAGACAGAGAGAGACAGAGCATGAACGGGGGAGGGTCAGAGAGAGGGAGACACAGAATCTGAAACAGGCTCCAGGCTCTGAGCTGTCAGCACAGAGCCCGACGCGGGGCTCGAACTCACAAACTGCGAGATCATGACCTGAACCGAAGTTGGCTGCTTAACCGACTGAGCCACCCAGGCACCCTTAATTTGCCCATTTTAATTGAGTTGTTCTTTTTACTATAGATTTGTAGGAGTTTTTAATAGATTCTAGATATAAATCTGTGCCAGATATATGTATTTAAATATTTTCTTCCCAACTGTAGCTTGAATTTTCATTTTTTTAACTGTGACTTTTTTTTTTTTTTAAACGTTTATTTATTTTTGGGACAGAGAGAGACAGAGCATGAACGGGGAGGGGCAGAAAGAGAGGGAGACACAGAATCGGAAACAGGCTCCAGGCTCTGAGCCATCAACCCAGAGCCTGACGCGGGGCTCGAACTCACGGACCGCGAGATCGTGACCTGGCTGAAGTCGGACGCTTAACCGACTGCGCCACCCAGGCGCCCCAACTGTGACTTTTGATAAAAAGTTTTGAGGATGTCCATCAATTTATAATTTCTTTTTTCATATAAAATATTATTAAGTTTTATAAATTCATTAAATTCTAGCAATTGTATAATTCTAAATCTATTTCAAGTAATTTTTTAAAATATGGAGTGATATGGTGGTAAATATTATTTTTTTTCAATATGAATACTTGGCACCACATATTAAAAATATCCCTTCCCCCCTACTGAATTGCATTGGCAATTCTGTTGAAAATTGTTTGACTGTAAAAATGTGGATCTGTTTTTGATTGTTCGTTCTGTGTCATTGAGTGTTGACTATGCTTAAGCAAATAGCACACTGTCTTGATTATTATACCTTTACAAAAAATTTTAAATCAGGTATTATAAATCTTCTAACTCTTGTTTTTCAAGATTGGTTTGTCTATTCTAGGTTCTCTGTGTTTCCATATGAAATTTATAAAAATTGCACTCACAATACAGTTACTTTTCCAAAAGTGACTTTGTATACTCACACCTTGCTAAACATGCTTATTAATTCTAGTAGGTTTTTACTTTTTTTTCCTCTAGATTTACCACCTATACAATCATGTCATCAGCAAATAAACATAGTATTGTTTTTTCTTTCCAATCCTCCTGCCTTTAGTTTTTTTTAAAATCATTTATTGCCCTAAGTAGAACCTCTAGTGTAATAATGACTAGAACTGGTAGGAGTGAAATTCCTCACTTTATTCCTAATCTTAGGGGAAAGCATTTGATATTTCATCATTACATATAATATTCACAGTGTTTGTCATAGACTCTCTTTACCAATTGAGGAAGTACTTTATTTTTCTTGTTTGCTAAGTTTTTATCATGAACAGGTGTTATATTTTGCCAAATACCTTTTCCCAACTTTTTTAGCTGATTATTTGGTTTTATTCTTCTTTATTCTGATAATATGGTGAAATATATTTATTTTTATTTTTTTAATATTTATTTTTGAGAGACAGAGAGAGAGAGAGAGAGACAGAGAGAACATGGGGGAGGGGAAAGGAGAGCAGGAGACAGAGAATCCCAAGCAGGCTCTGAGCCATCATCACAAGCCTGATGTGGGGCTCAAACCCATGAACCATGAGTTCATGACCTGAACTAAAATCAAGAGTCAGATGCTAAACTGACTGAGCCACCCAGGCTTCCCTATATTTATTTTTCTGATGCTAAACCAAACTTGCATTCCTGAGATAAACCCAACATATATTTACAAAAAAAAAAAATTTTAGTGTTTATTTATTTTTGAGAGACAGAGTGTGAGTAGGGGAGTGGCAGAAAGAGAGGGAGACACAGAATCTGAAGCAGGCTCCAGGCTCTGAACTGTTAGCACAGAGCCCGACGCAGGGCTCGAACTTGCAAACTGTGAGATCATGACCTGAGCAAAGTCAGATGTTTGACTGAGCCACCTGGGCACCCCAAACCCAATATTTATAATGTGTGCAATCCTTTTATGTGTTCATGGGTTAGATATATTAGTTACATTTTTAAGAATTTTATTTATGTTTAAATGAGTGCTATTGATATACAATTCTTTTTAATATAATTTTTCTTTTGTGTGGAAAACAGCATTATTCTAGCCTCATAAAAATAGGTGGGAAGTGCTTTGTCTTCCTCTATTTTCTGATAGCACTAATACAAGTTTGGAATTTTTTTTAATGTTTATAAAATTTCCCAATGAGCCATCTGGGCAAAGAGATTTTCTTATGGGAAATGTTTTAATTACAAATTAAATTTCTTCATATAATATTGGAAGATTCAGATTTTCTATTTCTTCTTATGCATGATTAGATATTTTGTGCCTTTCAATGATTTTGTCTATTTTATCTAAGCTATCAAATTTATTGGAAAAAAATCATTCATATTATTCTCTCATTATACTTTTAATTTCTGTAGGATCTGAAATGCTATCCCTGCTTTCTATCTTAATTTTTGTTACTGTGTTTCTTCTCAGTTTTCCTTGTTGAGACTTGGTAGTAGAGGTTTATCAATATTTTTGATGAATTCAAAATACTTGTCTTTGTAGGTCTTCTTTATTTGTTTTCTCTTTCCTAGATTTCCTCTTTAAACTTTATTATTTCTTTTCTCCTTGCTTTTGGTTTATTTTACTCTTCTTTTTCTAGCTTTTTAAGGGAGAAGCTTATTTCATTGATTTTAAATTATATTTTTTCTTAATAATTTTCTTAACCTGCCAATTCTTCCTGATGACAAAGGAGGGGGGAAAGCTAGGCCTGAAAGGCTGAAAGAACACATGCAACTCTAGACATTTTCACAAAGTCTGGAAACTTGAGCAGTGCAGCACCAGAGTGTGGGCCAAATGACTCTGAATTAGGACAAAATCAGCGAGATTTGCCTTTGGTGGAGGGTAGGGATTGGGCTAACAGGAGATAATTCCAATGTTATTAAAGTTAGCTATCCCTGGGAGGAGCCAAGATGGTGGAACAACATGGAAGTTTTTTGTGTGTCTCACATACATGAAATACAACCAGACCAACACTAAACCGTCCTGCACACCTGATCTGAGGATTAACACAACAATCTGCACAACCTGAACCACAGAATTCAGCAGGTACATGGCATGGAGAGGTGAACATGGGGAGAGAGAAGCTGCAGAGGGCAGGGAGGTGCTTTTGCATGTGGAGACAGGTGGGGGGAGAATATGGTAAAAGCACCCCACCCAAAATCAGCTAGATAGAAAGTGGAAAATTGGAAACAGCCACAGGGACTGAACTAAAAAGGGAGAAAGGAGAAAGGAGAGGGTTTAAATTCCATTAAGACTGTAAAGAGGGGAAGCACAGAGTCTGAAACTCTGTAGCTCAATACCTGGCGGTACTCTGGTGGGAAGGGCAAATCCCCAGGAGCAGAGTGGGGTCTGGGAGGTTCTCGGGCCACACAGGGAGAAGCGGTTCCACTGCTGGAAGGACATTTGGTACAGGCTGTGAGGCCACCTGTGCCCAACAGACCCCAGAGAATGGCTACATTTGCTCGTGCTGGAACAAGGTCATTGGGAATGAAGGCTGGTGCCAGATGTGTTGTGATTTTCCACATTTCCAGAAGCAGTGCTTCTACACTGTCTCGCAAACTTTTTCTGGAGCAGACTGGCACCTGGTCATTGTCTCTGGGCATCAGCAGCAGCACGTTCCTGCAAGTGTTCCTGGGTGCAGCTGGCACCCAGACATTGCTCAGTGAGACCCTCTACAAAGGGGAAGAGTGGGTCAAAGCCACAGTCCCTTAGAAGTGGGGGGCCAGGGAAGGCAGCCACATCTGAGACAAAACTCAGGAGGGTGGTGCTGCTTGGGGCTTGGTCATGGACAGTGTGGAAGCAGGGAGTGGACTGAAGCCCAAGAGGAAGGATGGGTGTGCAATTGCTGATCAGGGAGAAGAGAGTTCCCATACAAGAGACTGGGTAGCTGAGCGATGCCATTTTCACTGCTCCTGCACATGCGCATACGCACCTACAAGCACCACAACAATCCACCCCAGTAGGCTAGAAGCGCCATCTAGTGGAGAACAGAAACGTTACACTATGCCCCGCACAAGTGGAACAACCTCGCTCTTCAAGAACATAATTCTCACTGCCTACTTAATTTACGTACTATTAAGCACTTCATAGTCTGACTTCTAGAGAAAAACTAGTAATTTCATTCTGTTAGCCAGTCCATCTATTCCATTTTCTTTCCTTATTTTTTTTTCCCTTCTTCATTTCTTTTTCTTGAAAACAGAAATAGAAAAAATTCATTTTTATTTTTAATTTTTATTAAAATATTTGTCTTTATTTTTTCTACTATATTTTTTACTTTTGTGTAAATTTTTTCAAACTCTATTTTACTTCCATCATTTCATTTTAGTCTACTTCAGTGTATACATTTTTTCAAATTTTCAAATGATTTCCTTTTTTCCCCCTTTTTTCTACAATCTATCAAGCCACTTTCAACACAGACCAAACGCACCTAGGATCTAGCATCATTTATTCATTTGTGTGTGTGTGTTTAATTTTTAATTTTAATATTTTTTTTTTTAATTTTTTTTTCAACGTTTTTATTTATTTTTGGGACAGAGAGAGACAGAGCATGAACGGGGGAGGGGCAGAGAGAGAGGGAGACACAGAATCGGAAACAGGCTCCAGGCTCCGAGCCATCAGCCCAGAGCCTGACGCAGGGCTCGAACTCCCGGACCGCGAGATCGTGACCTGGCTGAAGTCGGACGCTTAACCGACTGCGCCACCCAGGCGCCCCTAATTTTAATATTTTTTAACTTTAAATTGTTTAATTTTAATTTTTCTACCTCATTAATTCATTTTCTCCCTTCAAAATGACAAAACAAAAGAATTCACCCCAAAAGAAAGACACAGAGAAATGACAGTCAGGGACTTAACCAACACAGATACAAGAGAGTAGTCTGAACCAGAATTTAGAATCACGATAATAAAATACTGGCTAGAGTCGAAAACAGACTAGAATCCCTTTCTGCAGAGATAAAAGAAGTAAAAACTAGTCAGAATGACATAAAAAAAATGCTATAACTGAGCTGCAATCACGGATGGAGGCCATGGCGGCAAGGATGGATGAGGCAGAGCAGAGAAACAGTGATACAGAGGACAAACTTATGGAGAATAATGAAATGGAAAAAAAGAGGGAGATTAAGGCAAAAGAGCACGATTTAAGAATTAGAGAAATCAGTGACTCATTAAAAAGGAACAACATCAGAATCATAGGGGTCCCAGAAGAGGAAGAGAGAGAAATATGGGTAGAAGGATTATGTGAGCAAATCATAGAGGAAAACTTTCCTAACCTCGGGAGACACAGACATCAAAATCCAGGAAGTACAGAGGACTCCCATTAGATTCAACAAGAACTGACCATACCAACAAGGTATATCAGAGTCAAATTCACAAAATACTCAGGCAAGGAGAGAATCATGAAAGCAGCAAGGGGAAAAAAAGCCCCTAACCTACAAGAGAAGACAGATCGGGTTTGGAGCAGAAATATCCACAGAAACTTGACAGGCCAGAAAGGAGTGGCAGGATATATTCACTGTGCAGAATCAGAAAAATATGCAGCCAAGAATTCTTTATCCAGCAACGCTGTCATTCAAAATAGAAGGAGATATAAAAATTTTCCCAGACAAACAAAACTTAAGGGAGTTTGTGACCACTAAACCAGCCCTGCAAGAAATTTTAAGGTACACTCTCTGGGGGGAGAAAAGATGAAAAAATAAGTAAATAAATAAATAAATAAATAAATAAATAAATAAATAAATATCAAAAGCAACAAAGACTAGCGAGGACCAGAGAACACCACCAGAAACTCCAACTCTACAAGCATTATAATGGCAATAAATTCATATCTTTCATTAGTCACTCTAAACCTCAATGGACTCAATGCTCCAATCAAATGACATAGGGTAACAGAATGGATAAGAAAACAAGATCCATCTATGTGGTGTTTACAAGAGACACACTTTAGACATAAAGACACCTTCAGATTGAAAACAAGGGGATAGAGAACCATCTATCATGCTAATGGTCAACAAAAGATAGCCAGAGTAGTCATACTTATATCAGACCATCTAGACTTAAGAATAAAGAGATGCATCAAGAGATGCAGAAGGGCATTATATCAAGGGGTCTATCCACCAAGAAGCCCTAACAATTGTAAACATTTATGTACCAAATGTGGGAGAACCCAAATATATAAATCAATTAATCACAAACAAAAAGACACTCATCCATAGTAATACCATAATAGTAGGAGACTTCAACACCCCGCTCACAACAATGGACAGATCATCTAATCAAAAAATCAACAAGGAAACAATGGCTTTGAATGACACACTGAACCAGATGGACTTAACAGATACGTTCAGAACATTTCATCCTAAAGCAGCAGAATATACATTCTTCCCCAGTGCACATGGAATGTTCTCCAGAATAGACCACATACTGGGACATAAATCAGGCCTCAGCAAGTACAAAAAGATCGAGATCCTACCGTGCATATTTTCAGACCACGATGTTATGAAACTCGAAATCAACCACAAGAAAAAATTTGGAAAGGTAACAAATACGTGGAAACTAAAGAACATCCTACTAAAGAATGAATGGGCCAACCAAGAAATTAAAGAGGAAATTAAAAAAGTATATGGAAGCCAATGAAAATGATATCACCACAACCCAAAACCTCCAGAATGCAGTAAAGGCGGTCATAAGAGGGAAGTATATAGCAATCCAGGCCTTCCTAAAGAAGGAAGAAAGATCTCAGATACACAATCTACTCTTATGCCTTACGAAGCTGGAAAAAGAACAGCAAATAAAACCCAAAACTAGCAGAAGACAGGAAATAATAAAGATTAGAGCAGAAATTAATGCTATCGAAACCAAAGAAAAAACCAGTAGAACAGATCAATGAAACCAGAAGTTGGTTCTTTGAAAGAATTAATAAAATTGATAAACCACTAGCCAGTTTGATCAAGAATAAAAAGGTAAGGACCCAAATAAATAAAATCAAGAGTGAAAGAGGAGATATCACAACCAACACAACAGATATAAAAACAATAAGAGAATATTATGAGCAATTATGTGCCAACAAAATGGGCAATCTAGAAGAAATGGACAAATTCCTAGAAACATATACACTACCAAAACTGAAACAGGAAGAAATAGAAAATTTGAATAGACCCATAATCAGTAAGGAAATCGAATTAGTAATCAAAAATCTGCCAAAAGACAAGAGTCCAGGGCCAGATGGCTTTCCAGGGGAATTCTACCAAACATTTAAGTAACAGTTAACACCTATTCTCTTGAAGCTGTTCCATATAATAGAAATGGAGGGAAAACTTCTAAACTCTTTCTATGAGGCCAGCATTACCTTGATTCCAAAACCAGACACAGACCCCACTAAAAAGGAGAACTATAGACAAATTTCCCCAATGAACATGGATGCAAAAATCCTCAACAAGATATTAGCCAACCGGCTCCAACAATACATTAAAAAAAATTATTCACCACGACCAAGTGGGATTTATACCTGGGATGCAGGGCTGGTTCAATATCCCCAAAACAATTAACGTGATTCACCACATCAATAAAAGAAAGGACAAGAACTATATGATCCTCTCAGAAGATGCAGAGAAAGCATTTGACAAAATACAGCATCCTTTCTTGATAAAAACCCTCAGGGATAGAAGGAGCATACCTTGAGATCATAAAAGCTCCAGGGATAGAAGGAGCATACCTTGAGATCATAAAAGCCATACATGAATGACCCAACACTAATATCATCCTCAATGGGGGAAAAACTGAGAGCTTTCCCCCAAAGGTCAGGAACAAGACAGGGATGTCTACTCTCGCAACTGTTATTCAACATACTATTGGAAGTCTTAGCCTCTGCAATCAGGCAGCACAAAGAAATAAAAGGCATCCAAATCAGCCAGGAGGAGGTCAAACTTTCACTCTTTGCAGATGATATGATACTCTATATGGAAAACCCAAAAGATCCCACCAAAAAACTGCTAGAACTGATTCATGAATTCAGCAAAGTTGCAGGATATAAAATCAATGCACAGAAATCAATTGCATTCCTATTCACCAACAATGAAGCAACAGAAAGAAAGAGAAATCAAGGAATCGATCCCATTTACAGTTGCACAAAAAAACCATAAAATACCTAGGAATAAAGCTAACCAAAGAGGTGGAAAATCTATACACTGAAAACTATAGAAAGCTTATGAAAGAAATTGAAGAAGACCCCAAAAAAGTGGAAAAAGATTCCATGCTCCTGGGTAGGATTAACAAATATTGTTAAAATGTCCATACTACCCAAAGCAATCTACATATTCAATGTAATCCCTATCAAAATAACACCAGCATTCTTCACAGAGCTAGCACAAACAATCTTAAAATTTGTATGGAACCAGAAAAGACCCCGTATAGCCAAAGCAATCTTGAGAAAGAAAACCAAAGCAGGAGGCATCACAATCCCAGACTTCAAACTATACTACAAAGCTGTAATCATCAAGATGGTATGATACTGGCACAAGAACAGACACTCAGATCAATGGAACAGAATAGAGAACCCAGAAATGGACCCACAAACATATGGCCAACTAATCTTTGACAAAGCAGGAAACAATATCCAATGGAATAAAGACAGTCTCTTCAGCAAGTGGTGCTGGGCAAACTGGACAGCGACATGCAGAAGAATGAACCTGGACCACTTTCTTACACCATACACAAAAATAAAATCAAAGTGGGTGAAAGACTTCAATGTAAGATAGGAAGCCATAAAAATCCTTGAGGAGAAAGCAGGCAAAAACCTCTTTGATCTTGCCCGCAGCAACTTCTTACTCAACACGTCTCAGGAAGCAAGGGAAACAAAAGCAAAAATGAACTACTGGGACCTCAATAAAATAAAAGGCTTCTGCACAGCAAATGAAACTATCAGCAAAGCTAAAAGGCAACCGACAGAATGGGAGAAGATATTTGCAAACGACCTATCAGATAAAGGGTTGGCATCCAAATTCTATAAAGAACTTCTCAAACTCAACACCCAAAAAACAAATAATCCAGTGAAGAAATGGGCAAAAGACATGAATAGACTCTTCTTCAAAGAAGACATCCAGATGGCCAACCGACATATGAAAAAATGCTCAATGTCACTCATCATCTCATCATCAGGAAAATACAAATCAAAACCACAATGAGATACCACCTTACTCCTGTCAGAATGGCTAACATTAACAACTCAGGCAGCAACAGATGTTGGCAAGGATGCAGAGAAAGGGGATCTCTTTTGCATTGTTGGTGGGAATGCAACTGGTGCAGCCACCCTGGAAAACAGTATGGAGGTTCCTCAAAAACTAAAAATAGAACTACCCTAGACCCAGCTATTGCACTACTAGGCATTTATACAAGGGATACAGGTGTGCTGTTTTGAAGGAACATATGCACCCCCATGTTTATGTATAGCAGCACTATCAACAACAGCCAAAGTATGGAAAGAGCCCAAGTGTCCATCAATGGATGAATGGATAAAGAAAAGATGGTATACACACACACACACATACACACACACACACACACACACACACACACACACACACACACAATGGAGTATTACTCGGCAATCATAAAGAATGAAATCATGCCATTTGCAACTACATGGATGGAACTGGAGGGTATTATGCTAAGTGAAATTATTAGGTCAGGGAAAGACAAAAATCATATGACTTCACTCATATGAGGACTTTAAGAGACAAAACAGATGAACATAAGGGAAGGGAAACAAAAATAATATAAAAACAGGGAGGCAGACAAAACATAAGAGACTCTTAAATAGGGAGAACAAACAGAGGGTTACTGGAGGGGTTGTGGGAGGGCGGATGGGCCAAATGCTAAATGGGTAAGGGGCATTAAGGAATCTACTCCTGAAATCATTGTTGCACTATATGCTAACTAGTTTGGATGTAAATTAATAAAAATAAAATTTAAAAAAGATTTTAAAAATATTAAAAAAAAAGTAAAGTTGGCTATCCCCTCACTTCATCTGCCAGATATAGGAAAGAGCTCTCACTGTCTGGAAAAAGTAGTATCAGAAAAAAGTATAACTTAATCTCCACTATTATCTTAAATACTTCTGATATGAAATTAAATATGAAAGTTACAAGGAAGTGAGGAAAAAGAACCCACAATATCAAAATACTGTATCTAGCAGACAGAGACCTTGAAAAAGCTAATACATATAAATTACAATAAAAGGTAAAGAATGGGTAAAGATATGGTAAATCTCAGCAAGTAAGTGGAAACTACAAGAAAAAAGATACAAATGGAAATTCTGGAGCTGAAACATACACTATTTGAAATCAAAAGTACATTACATAGGCTTAATAGCCTAATGAACACTGCAGAAAAAATAGTGAATTTACAGACAGATTGACTGACATAAATTATCCGGGATAATGATAGAGGAAATAAAAGAATCAAAGAAACTAAAAGAAAATGTAAACAATGTTCACTAACTTTACATACATGAAATTGAGTTTTCAGGAGACTTGGGAAAAAATGAAGGGAGAAAAATTTAAAGAAAGAATAGAAGTTAATCTTTTGTGATTTTACAATCCCTCTGTTTTGTTGGATATTTCCTCCTTGTTATTCCTTATTTTGAGCATTTGCACTTTATTTATATTTATTAATTTTACTGATGGTTTGTTTCTTTTATCAACTTTTTAATTGTTCTATTTTACCATTTTATTTATTCTCTCTCAAATTCATTCTGCTTACATCTTTAGTAATTTCTTCCTCTGCTTGTCTTCAGATTATCTTGTTGGGTTTTCTTTCCCTAACTTTTTGAGGAAATAATTAAGATAACTGTTCTCAGTCTTTCTCAGCTTCATTAATCCAACAAATTCCAAGCATGTAAATAAAAAGAAATCAGTATCAAATCAGTATTGTAGTGAAATTGCAGGAAAACAAAGATAGGAAGAACAGCTTAAAAGGACTCAGAGAGAAAAGATAAGTAACATAAAAGAAAAATAATTACTAGATTGAAAACTGACTTCTCAGGAGCAAACGTGGAGAATGAAATATATGAAATACCTTCAATATCACATTGAAATATAACCTAAAGAAATATGTGCTCACACAAATCAGAGGAAGCACTGACAAGAATATTCATATCAGCAATGTTCTTAATAGCCCAAAACTTGCAATGTCCAAAATGTCTATAAATAGTGAGAAGATGTCTAAATGGTACATTTATTCATTATATCACGGCACAGTATATTCATACAATAGAATACTATGGTAGTGATGAAAATAAATACAGCTCATGCATCAATATGGATAAATCCAAAATCTAATAGTAAGTGAAAAAAAGCAGTTCACAAAAAGAATGCATACTATTTAATTCTGTTTATGTAAAATGTGAAAGCGAGCAAAGGTATAGAAAATATTTTTAGCAATACATCTGTGTGTTAGGTAGAATAATGCTCCCTCCAAAGATGTCCACATTGTAATCCTCAGACCCTGTGAATATGTTACCTTACATGGCAAGCACACACATGCGCGCGTGCACACACACACACACACACACACACACACACACTTTGAGGATGTCATCATGGACCTTGAGATGGAAAGACTATCCAGGTGGGTCCAATCTAATTACATGGATCCTTAAAGGCAGAATCTCTTCCAGCTGTGACCAGAGGGAAACTGACAAAGTCACTTAGAAGAAGACAAAGTGTGACCAAAAAAGAAGGGTCAGAGATGTGTGGGGGTGGGGGGAAGTGCTGGGTAGCACAGTCAGTTAAGCGTCCGACTCTTGATTTCAGCTCGGGTCATGATCTCACTGTTAGTGGGTTCAAGGGATCCTCTCTTTCCCTCCCTCTCTGCCCCTCCCTCACTTGCTCTCTCAAAATAAGTAAATAAGCATTAAAAATAAAAATAAAAAAGAAGGGTCAAATAAATGCAACATTGCTAGCTTTAAAGATGGAAAAACGTGAGCCAAGGAGTGTGAGTGGCCTCTGGAAACTAGAAAATGTAAGAAATGGGCTCTCCCTGAGAGCATCTAGAAAGGAATGTAGCCCTGTCATCACCTTGATTTTATAGCTCAGTGACACCCGCGTCAGACTTCAAACCCACAGAACTGTAAGAATAATTCATTTGTATTGTTTTAAGCCACAAGATTGTGGTAATTTATTATGTCAGTAATGGAAAATGAATACAATATGCATGCACTAAAATTCTGTTTTTTAATGTATAAGAATAAATTCACACATAATCCAGAGTTGGAGTATACTCAGGGATTTCTTAGGTACTGGGAAATGTTTTCATTCTCAAAATGACAAACGCCTGGTTGTTACTTTTTATTAGTGTTCATTAAACTGTATGTACACTCTTCATTATGAATATTTTATATATAAAATATTTTTAAGACAAAAGCAATAGACTAGGGATGCTTGCTATAAGAGGAGCATCTTCTTCAGTACCCTGAATAGGCATCCATTTGAGTTGTAGATTTACTTATCAGTGCCATGACTGGGTCGATGGAAGGATGGGTGGATGGATGGATGGGTGGGTGGATGGATGGCAGGGCAGAGAGATATGGGTGTCAGGATAGTCTCCTGCACTTTCTACCCTCTGGGATAGCAAGGTTCTGTGACTTTCTCATGACTATGTGAGAAATCATGAAATCTAACCTGTGTTGGAGCCAACTCGCTGGAGTCCCAGCCAAAAGGGCTGCCCACTTATTGAGAAGACTTTAGCAACAAGCGTCTGTGGTGAGACCTCCAGTGACAGAAACCAGTGTGACCACAGTGCTGGGGCAGTAGCTGGATCTCAGGTATAAGAGGCCATACAGTGGGAGTCCCTGCACAGCCATGCTAAGAACCCATGTGTGCGTGCGCTCACCGACAGCCAGCATCTGGATGGGTGCCATACAAATGAAAACGCCAGTCCATTTAGTGTCTGTTTCCAAAGCACAAACAGCCAATGAGGAAATAACTGTGGCCAAAACCAGTTAAATAAAAAGAGATTTGCCCTTTTCTCTACATTTCTCCTCCCCGGCTCCCTCTGACCCAGTGGAGCCAGGGCCTGGCTAGAGGAGGTGGGGGAATGAGTTAACAGAGTGTGCCCAATCTTCATTCCAAGCCCCTTGTGCCAAGAGCCTGTCCTGCAATGGAAAGAAAAAGAATTTTGAAAAAATAAAATAAATAAATAAAAATAAATAAATAAATAAATAAATAAATAAATAAATAATTTAAACTGGGCTGGAGTGAGTTTAATAATGGAATGTGACCAAATAATTATGGAATCTGCCCAAGATATCATCAAGGAATGGGAAAAAGAGATTTGACACAGAAAGATTTCAAACTGTAACTGAAACATGAAAAGTGTATAATTTAATATTCTATCAGATTGATACTGCTAAAAAAAGAAAAAAAAGAGTTACATAGACAAGGAAGGGTCATAGGACCCTGTCTAAGCAGTGAAGTGTAATTAATGTTCAAGTTCAAAGATAGTGGGGATTGTAGCCCTTACATTAGGTGTCATATCTCAGCCAGTCTTTAACCCTGGATCATTTAAGCTTTAGTTTGCTCATCTACAAAATGTAAAATAAACCCAAAATAAGAAAGTATATCTGTTTGCTCAATTTAAAAAAGGATAACAGTACCTATTTTATAGGGTTCTTGTAAGGATTAAACCAAATTATAGATGCAAAGGGAACAGGGTGCTTGACACCCATTGGATGTGAACTCATTGGATGTGAACTTTAATGACTGGGGAAGCATCCTGCAAGCCAAAAGACTTTCTGGAGTTGGTGACTCTTGGGCCACAGCATGAATAATAAGAGACGGGGGCCCAGTGAGGGCTTTGGTAACAAGAGGGGATGGGAACATTCTAGACGGTGACACAGCATAAGCAAAGAAAGTAAGAAACAGAAGCATGTGATGTTGGAGGGGTGGGAGAGGGGTGGGGTGCAAAACATTTTGGTGCTGCTGGAGTGTAAATTGTTAGTCAAGGAGAGAAGTCTGAAAAGGGGGGTAAGGACCCGATCATGAAAAGCCTCGAATGCCCTACCTCATAGCATTCTGTGCTCTGCATCCCAGAGAAAGGTCTGAACTCTTGAGTTATTATACATACAAAGTCCTTTTTGATCTAGCTCCTGCCCACCTTTCAGAATTCAAGAGCTCATGCGGTGCATAGACAGGCAGATAGATGACGCCAACAGACCTGAGGCTTCCTGAATACATTAAAGGTCTTACGCCTCAGCACACTGCTCACACTTTCCTGAATACTGGAAACGGTCTTATTCTTCCTTCATGTGATGAATTCCTCCTTTCAAGTTTAATTTAATAGGCACCACCACTGGGAAGCCTTGTCATTCTTCTTCTTCTTTTTTTTTTTTTTTTTTTTTTTTAATATTTATTGGGCACTTCTTCCTACACAGCACTGTGTAAGATGCTGGGGCTGCAGGGTGAGCAGGCAAAGTCCCCGCCCACAAGAGACAATTCTCACGGGGTCGATGATCCAATACCTAGGCAATTATTAAACGATGTTATGACTCAAATCCATGCGGGGGCTCTGAGAGCCCTGGACTCTGACCCGGGCCCCTGGGATCAGAAAAGTTTCCCCCTCATGCCAAGGATTCTCCTCCTGTGTTCCTGTTGCACCCACTTAGACTGCCAGGGAGGAAGGAGGAGGAAGAGAAGAAAATGAAGACGTGCTAAAACATTACGCCTTGGTATGTGTCAGCAGCAATGATAAAGCACTTTAGATGAATATCTTATGTAGCCCTCACAACAACCCTATAAGACATCTAGTTGTTATTCCCATTTCAAAGACGAAGAAACTGAAGTATCAGAGGTAAATTCACTTGCCAATGTCACTCAGCCAGTGAGTGGGAGAACAGAAACTCCAGCCTCGATCAGATTAATTCCACTTCCAGTCTGTAAAAACACTGCACCATGCTTTTTGTCTAGCCGTAAAATGTCTCCATTTTGAAAAGATGATTAGCGATTGAGAGCAATTATCACAACTCGCTGTAAATATTGTTTCCATGTCTGTGTCCCTCATTAGCCCATGTCCTTCCCCAGATTCTAGAAGCTTCTCTAGGACATGGAGAATAGAGTCTACATATTATTCACCTTTTATCTACAGTCTCAGATAGATGACTCAAAATTAGCACCCAGTAAATGTTCATTTGAATGCATTAATGCAGATAAGAATGAACGGGTCTTTAAATGAATGAATTATCTTAGGAGCTGGAAAGAACCAAACACGTAGGAAAGGTCACAGAGCTCTCGGGGTTGATGACAGCCGGTAACAAGAAAAGGGCCAGGCCAAGGTGCAAGTTGTTAGCATTAGAGAGGTCCAACCCACGGCAACGGGCAGATGTCCTGGCCACCGGGCAGATCTCTGTCATCAATAGATTCGGCAACAGGAAAGAGACTGAAAACCCGATGGGCACGTGGCGGGCATCAAAGATTTGGGAAGTGGGTACCGGATAGTGCAGCACTGAAGCAGGACCTCATCACGCTTGAGTAATAGAGTGACAACAAAAGGAGGCATTCAGGGGCAAAGGGAATTAAAAAAAAGGAGGAGTTCTGAAGCATAGGTTCAGGATTCAAGGTTAGAGCTGCACCAGCGTTAAGAGGCTGGTCGATCTCTCTGCACTGCCCCTTTCTGGAATCCCTCTTGTTTTTTGGACCAAGAGGCCCTGCCCAAACTGTTGGTTAAGTCTGTTTATAGTAATTTATTAGTCTCAGCTGTGGGGATAGGCGGGCTCTGGAAGCAGGAAGTCAAGCACATCATTATTAAAGGAAAGTTTCTGTGATCAGGCCAAAACCAGTGGAGACATCCCTGATTTCTCAAATTCTTTTATACCACACATCCAAACAGTCAGCAAATCCTGCAAACTCTACTTTGAAGACGTATCAAGCATCTTTCTACTCGTTCATACTCTCACTGCTGTGACTCTGCTCCACACCCCAGTCATCCTTCCTCCTGGCTAACAGCAGTGGCCTCCAAATCCCACTCCTGGCTTCTGTTCTGCCCCCACTTGGTGTATCCTCAGGTGAGTAGCCAGAATGGGCCTATTTGGTTGTCGTCTTTTTCTTAGCGATCTTTAGCAGTCCTTTATAATCATTGCAAATAACCTTCTCAAAGACTAGAGCTTGTCTTCCATGGCACTCTGTTCAAAACCTTCCGATGGCTCTCCGATTCACCCAGAGTGCACACCAACATCCTGAGCTGCAAGGCAATGCATGAGTACCTTCTCTCCTCTCTCTCACGTCATCTCTTACAACTCCCTCCATTCGTTCACTGATGTCCGTTTGTTCCCATGACATGCTCTCACTGAGGGCCCTGCCCATGCACTATCTTTTCCTCTGCTGGGATGTTCTGTCTCCGGATAGCCACGAACTCAACCTCTTGCATCCTTCACAGATTGACTCACCTTCTCAGTGAGGCCTTCTTTCCTACCTTATGTATAATTTCAGAACCCCTTCCAGCTCACAAGCACACATACTATCCCCTTTTCCTACTTAGTTTTCCCCCTTAGCCCTTATAATGACCTAATTTACTATATTTTACTTATTTACTTTGATATTTGTCTCCATCACTAGACTATAGGCCCCCAATGGCTAGGGATTTCTGTTCGTTTTGTTTCTTGCTGTATCTCCAGTGCCTAGAACACAGCCTGCCAGATAGCCACATAATAGATGCCCAGTATATATTGGCCAAATGAATTAAAAAAATAAATAGAAGTTGGGTACATTTATGTGTGGAAAAGGTCCTGATTAAGACTTTATGACTAACTAGAACTAAAACTAAAGTTAACTTTCTTTAAATTTTAGATCAGAGAATCAAAAAAGTTGAGATGACTGATACCACATGTATGTGTGCATGTGTGTAAATAACATGTGTGTGGGGGGGAGCTGTGAAAAAGAAAGAGAATCTTCTCATGTGTTTAGTCACCATTTTAGCTTTTTGTAATCCAGGAGCTTTACAGAGCCTTCAGTATGCCAGTGTATTTATCAAATCCCAAGGAAGAAATTTACAGATCAATTTCCATTATCCCAGTTTATTGACCAAGTGAATTCATTGTTCTCTGAATACCAATTTTGGAGAAAAAATAACAGTTTGAGGGTTCTTCAAGAACTATTATCCTGACTATATACAACTCCTCTTTTTCAAAATCATTTGACTCCTTATTAACTAGATAGAGGTTTCAAATACTAGATAAATGTACCAACAGCATATCAGACAGTGTTGAAAATTACAATCATCTTTCTTGCTTATCTCAGATTTGGCCTCAGAATCCCGTGCAACACATTAGTAGCAAGTGACTAGACTGGAGATGAAACCAGTCGACCACACCCAACATCTTACCCCCTCCCCACACACCACAATGTAGCCTCGATCTACATTTAAAACTTAGTAACTTTATATAAGTAAGCGATACTAATCAAGTTTTCCCATACATAACCTGTTATTCTGAAACAACACACAATCATGATGCCATATTGATTTGCAACCCAAATGTCCTTCCACACATCTCAGTGTAGATACACAAATGGCTCTCATTCTTTGCCAATCACCCAAAGAGCCACAGTCAGCTATAACCACTGAGCTGAGCATGATCTCTCTAGACTCTGCGCTACTCACTACTTTATTCCTTATGTTCCGACTCATTTTGCAATCTCCCCAGAGCCCTGTACAATGCCGTGCACATTGAAGGTGCTTGGTATTTTCTAAGTGGCTGTCAACTTAAAGTTTAACAAGTAACTTCCTATTTGAATATTGTATTTTAAATCCCTCCTTCCTTGAATTCCTATTTCAAATCTGCAAAGCCATTCAAAATTAGTTCCATGTAATACAAAGAAAGTTTTCAGTGCGTACTTCAACGGGCTACTTTGATCATCTGCAATTTCTATGCTGTGCAGTTGAGAGTTCTGATTATAAAACATGCAATTTCTTTTTTCATCATTCTCTGCCCTACCTCCTGGAAAGAAATAAAATAATAATACCACATTATCTCAAGTGTTCTCATTGATTTCTTCTGGTTCCTTCATGTATGTAAAAGCCTGTCTCACTTGGATTATAAATTCATGTCAAGGAGAGGAATATTATTTTCCACTGTATTTCTATTTCCCACAATGCCAGGACAGACATTTCCTAAGAGCCCTTTAAGTGAGTGGGTGAATGAATTAATAGATGGATGAGACTGAATGGGCAATCATGCACAGTGTTAGGTAAATTCTACTTAAATTCAAATGTGAAGACTTAAGGTGACACCGTGAAAGACTTGTGTATACTATGAAACTAGTTCACAGGAAATCAAGAAACCATAGAGCCTTTAGCAAAAATTTGACAATGTGAGTACAGGTTTCTGATTTGCAATTTAAGTATGTTGCAATATGGAACTCAAAAATTAGTCACCTGGGCCCTTCTAGATTGTATACGTAATACTCATATACACAAAGATCTTCATTAACTTTCTGCATCTCTGAACTTGCTCTGCCATAAACCAGAACATAGTAAAGACCTGAGAAACTACCGTGAAATCAAACCACTGTCTCTCTCCCCCTGACTTCCGTCAGACCCTGGATATAGGTCTGACAAAGCAAAAGTCTGTTCCACAATCCAGCTACCATCACCTAGGAGCCCTCAAAGATCTCAAGATAATATAACATAGACCACTAAATTCTGACCTTTTTCTCCATCCACAAAGAATCTGACTGTAATAATGGACCATTATTGTGCTCTCTAGGTGAAATAAACATTTTGTTATTTTTCCATGTAAGGCAGAGTAATATTGTCCAACATTATATGAGTGACCCGTTGAACCAAACAATCTGAACATGCAGGGCCCATCAAATGAGCACTTGTAAAGTACTTGGGGTGACTGACACTTGACTCTATGTTGAGTGAATTTATGATATACAAAATTGAGCATAACTAATAAAAAATGGTCTTTATATCTGCTTCCACAGACCCATCCAATTATGTTGAGGTGTAAATGCACGAATGCCATTCTAACAATAATATTGAGCCTTTTAAAGCTTAATTCTGATAAGTTAAACAATTAAAGAAATTTCAGTAACTCATGATTTATGTTTAAAAAAGTACATATAGGGGCGCCTGGGTGGCGCAGTCGGTTAAGCGTCCGACTTCAGCCAGGTCACGATCTCGCGGTCCGTGAGCTCGAGCCCCGCGTCAGGCTCTGGGCTGATGGCTCGGAGCCTGGAGCCTGTTTCCGATTCTGTGTCTCCCTCTCTCTCTGACCCTCCCCCGTTCATGCTCTGTCTCTCTCTGTCCCAAAAATAAATAAACGTTGAAAAAAAACAAAACAAACAAACAAACAAAAAACTCTTTAAAAAAGTACATATAAAATGTAAAACTGTTAATTATATCTCATTTTACATATTTGGGAATCAGACTGCTTCCATCTAAATAAGTTCCCTGAGAAGAACCTGTCTCTGAGGTTTGATTAGAATCAATTGGAGAAACGTGGTAAGTTCTGTTTACCAAAAAGAAAAAAGTGTGTTTAAGGAGTCCTATTTTAACTCTCTTTCCAGCTCTACTCTGGAGAAGTTTGCCTAGATGGAGCAGTCAGTGTTTCCTAGATCCAAGCAAATTTCTTCCTTTTCCATCTGCTTTTCAAAGGTAGAACAGTTGATGTTAAATAAATGATCATGTTGGAAAAGAGAGAATAAAATGTAAATATGCTACATAATTTCTTACTGAAATTACCTTCTAAGGTTACCAAACTCACTGAGGTATATTTCAACTCTCCTAATGATGACAAGTACCCCTAATTATGAATAAATGTACTATAAACATTTTGATGCTCTGTCCTTTTCCAATATCTTCTGTCTGCAAATATCTTACTTGCAAATCTCCTGTC
Organism: Lynx canadensis; assembly: GCF_007474595.2. Taxonomy (NCBI): domain Eukaryota; kingdom Metazoa; phylum Chordata; class Mammalia; order Carnivora; family Felidae; genus Lynx; species Lynx canadensis. Next base: position 138,511,701 of record NC_044307.1, on the reverse strand, counting down.
TCCCTTACTATGAAGTCATTATACCAAAATCTGCTGCTGTATCCAGATTCTACTTGAAAAATGCATTCGTAATGGTATGGAAATGATCATGATCAAAAAGTGCTTTTCATAGTTACCACACAGCTGCTTGATAATGATAAGCTCAAGGAGTTCTGAAATTCTGCACAAAGAGAAGGCATCCCCATGGCTAAAATAAACTGCAATCCATTTCTGACTCATATATAATAATTTTATATAACATTTACATTTTTTGCAAAAAAAAAAAAAACCTCTTGAAGACATAATACCGGGCATATAGCAGACATTAATAAAGTTTATTGAATTGAATTATTCTCCTAGTCATTATTTGATGCATTGGTGTTGCAGGTATTTTCTAAGACCCAGATATGCACATAGACTGCAAGTGGTGAAACTCTGTGAGGTGAAGGTCATTAAACCTGTGGTCACTTCCACCCATCTCTTCAACATTCAGAGCATAGGCAACACATCCAGTTCCTAAAACACCGTCATTGAAGATTCTGGCTAATGCGTAAAGGATTGCACAATAAACTGCAACTGTGAAAGAAAGTCACCAAGAAGTTACATTTGACTTCAGCAAGTAAATTACTGACTGAATAGCCAGCTGGTCACAGGTGCAAAAAATTTCCCAAACAGCCATTATTACATTTTAGAGAAGTTCATGGAAGGAAAAGATCGCTCTCTCTCTCTCTCTCTCTCTCTCTCTCTCTCTTTTTGTTGTTGTTGTTGAGCTTGTTATAAAGTTGGTTCTGGGAACACTCCTCTGGCATCTAGTTTACATGTGTGACATTGCAAGGAGTGATCTTTGATAGAGCAGGCAGAGGAAACAAGGTAGACTGTGCACTCGGGGGAAACAACAGATTCTCATATGCAGCAATGAGGATTCAAGAAAAAGAAGCATCAGAAAAAAATACAGAATGCTTTTTTTTAAGCGTGTTATTTATTCATTCAATCATGAATTCATCCGCTAAATCCTGAGCATATACAATGTGCCAAATCTTGTTCTGAGCACTAGAGATAAAAGAGTGAAAAGTGCAGGCAAAGCTCTTGAGGTACATTATTCTAGAGGGGGGAGAAGGAGATAATAAACAAGTCAACATATGCAAGCTGACTCAGATAATGAAAAGTATTTGGAAGAAAATAAAGCAATAAAGCAAGAAGATACAAGAGAGAAGAACTCTGGGGAAGATTACATTGAGTGGCTAGGTAAAGCCTGAGTAGGTGATACCTAAACAGAGACCTGTAGGATATTAAGGAGTCTACTCTAAAGATTTGGGGGCAGAGGATTTCAGCAGAAAGAACAGCAAGTACTATAAGCTAAACTTATTCAAGAAAGTAAAAGAAATAGGCTGATGTGGCTACGCCACACATAGCTGTGGTGTATGGGAACATGGTCTGAGAGAACTAGGCTGGGACAAGATTACATAAAGCCTTCTCGGCAGTGGCAAGGGTTAGAGATTGTATTTAAAGTGCAATGAAAACTCGTTGGAGAGTTTTAAGCAGAAGCATGGCATGATGGGATTATGTTTTTAAAAGATCACTCGTCTGTTGTTCAGAGAATGTGTTGTTTTGGGTTGTGGAGGAGGAACTAATCGGTGGCTTTTGTGGTAGTTCCTGTGTGAGACGATAGAAGCTTGGACCATGGTTGTAGCAAAGGAGAGGGAGCGATGTGGATGAATTGGGGATATATTTTGGAGGTCAAGACGAGGCGACTTGCTAATTAATTAGATGTGGGGTAAAAGAGACAAAACAAAGATAACTTCTAATTTTTTGACAAGAGTAACTAGGTAGAACAATTAGGTACAGGTTTGGAGGGGGTCGATATCTGGAGTTCTGCTTCTAAGATGTCTGTTAAACATAATAATAGCATCTACCTTGTAGAGAAAATAAGAAGCGTATGTAAAACATTTAGGTCAGAACTTAACACACAGTAATGGTTCAATAAATATAAACTCGTATAATTATTCTTCAAATGGAGCCATAAAGGTAGTTAAGAACATAACAGAGTTCCGCAAGATCAGGACTGAAGATATAAATCTGGGAGGGACATAGAATTTGGGGCTGCTCAAACCATGACACTTTATTTTTTTCAACTTTTGTTTTGAAAACAACTTTGCATTTATCTTTTGCATCGTGGACCAATACTTTTGTAAAATCCAACAAAAATGAATCACTTTACAGATAAAATCAGACACAAAGGTACAACGGACTAATATGCTTGGATGCCAAGGCAATGTCAAATTATTGTGAAAGTTTCTAAATGTAACTCTCGGTTTCTATACTCCTCTCTCATTACAGACCAATAAGGAACAGCTTGCAGACCAACCCCAGTGGAGGGAATGCACTTTGAGAGCACTAACACTCAAAGCTATGATGTAGCTAGAGAAAGGAGGCCCTGGAGCAAACCCTGAGACCTATTTAACTCCTGTAGAGGTGAGGAGGGAGGAGGCCAGGAGGGTGTTCAGTATGGGAGCTTGAAATAACGCTAACACTGTTTGAATGTAGGAGAACACAAGTAATGGGAAATCACATATATTTACAAGTAATCAGTTTTAAGTAGGTATAAGAAAAAAGCCTAATCATTCCAGCCAGGAACTCACTCCTCTTCCCACAGATGTCACATCTCAAGAGAGACACCCGCTTCCCTAATTCACCCTCACAAACACTTCAATTTAATCATCAGAGATGCAATCTAGCGCTCATGATGCATTAAGCATCCAAAGCTTCTTCACTACCGAGCTGGGCTCCGCTAGCGAATGGAACAATTATCAGACCTGATAGCTACCTAGCTGTCCCCAAAGGATATTCCAAGCCCCTAGCATCAACACCTCTGTTAGTAATTCACGACTCTTGCCTTGTCATCGCCTTCTCTCACTCAAAACTCTGGCTCCAGTGGTCCAGACGCCCGAGACAGAATACATGCCCCAGACCAGATCTGAAATAATTCTTAAAGGCAAAAGGGTCAGATTTCTGGGTGCCGATGTCAACAAAGAACTCTTCATACAGTCGACTCCTTTGGGGCGCAAAACTTCCTTAACCCCCCACTTTCTTGAACCCTCCCGCAGGGACTGCTTCCCCTGGGACCCCACCGTTGCAGCGCTTTTTTCCCCTCCTAAAAGACACGCTTCTGGTTTCCAGCAGTCTCCTAAAGCGCACGAGAAAATAACGCGGGCTGCGGGCGAACGTGAAGTTGAGGGAGCCCAGGAGGCTGAGCCTCTCCAATCAAGGAAGGCTCCCAGGTCCGCGAGGCTCCGGCGAAGCTCCGCGCAGACCCCCGCACCGTGGGCGCGGCGCCGAGGCGAGCGCGGGGGCCGGGCCGCCGGGAGGGGCGGGGCCGTGACTCACGCGGCCGCGCGCCGGGGGAAGAAGCGGCACCTCGGGCCGAGCCGGGCGAGGGGCTGCGCCCGCCCGCGGGGCGCATGCGCGCTGCCGAGCGGCGCCCGCTCCCTCCCCGCCCACCCTCCCTCCTCCCCTTCCCCTCTCCCCTCCATCCTCGCCTCTCTCCCTCTCTCCTCGCCCGCTGGGTGCTGAAGTTGGGCGGATGGCAGCAAACCCGCTCCGCTAGAGGACCGAGCAGCCCAGCCTTGCGCCCCCGGACCCATCGGTGCGCTGCCCACACCTCCAGGCGACGGGGTAAGATGTTGCTTCTGAAACCGAGCGGTGCTAAGTAAATGACATCAAAATGTCTGCTTTGCACCGAGGGATGAATGTTTTAAAAGGTGGAGGCTGGGGGAGGTGAAGGTAAGAGGGGGCGGCGAGTGCAACCGCCGGAGCCCCGGCGGCGGTGGCTGCGGGCGCGGGGGTCTCGGCGCCGACCGCGGCGCCGCGGGAGGGAGCGGGGGCCGCGCCGCAGGTTTGGGAAGTTGAATCCCGCGTTGCTGCCACCGCGCGGTCCGCTCGCCGCCCTCCAGCTGCTGCGGAGGGGCTGGGCGAGCGTCCGGCCCGCCCGGGGAAGCCTCGGTCGGGTCCGCAGCGGAGAGCTGGGCGCCTTCGGGGAGCCGGCAGAGAGGGCCGGGGGCGGCAGAGACCCCGCGGGGGCGCGAGATCCTGCGGGATTTTTGTGGTCGTTTGTTAGAAAACCGAATGTGAAATTAACAGTGCCCGTTCGACCGATCACCTCGGGGTGGGTTTTTTTTTTTTTTTTTCCTTTCTTTGGGTAAATGCACTAACCAGGTGGGGAAGGTGTAAGCCTAAGGGATTGCAAAAATGCATACCTTGAGCGTCGGTCAGATATCTGAGTGGTGTGTGTGTATATGTGTGTGTGTGTGTGTGTGTGTGTGTGTGTGTGTGTGTGTGTATAGGGCGTGGGGGTCTCTTTTGTTCCTCCCCTCCCGTTAGTCGTAGGAAAGGGAGTTCTTGTGTGCACGGTTTAGGGTAGATTTCACAGGCACCGAGGGGACCAGGAGGAGGAACGCCCACCAACCCCTTCGCCTGTGTCCGGGTGGGTGTATCCGAGACTCCCCTGCTGGGGGTGATGGTGATTCTTTTTTTTGGGGATGGAATCACAGTTTAATAGCTATCTTCTCGCCAGCCTCCGTCCTCCTCTCCTCTTCTGGTGCTGCGGCAGAGACTGGATGCAGATACTCGGCCGTTTCCTCTTCTCCCTGCCTCCGGGTCTCCGTGAAAAATGTCGGAGGACTGGAGGATGGCGGAGGGACAGAGCTGGCCTCGGAAGCCGAGGAAGGGGGGATGCTCCCCGGGAGCGGGAGGCTCTTGGCAGTGCGTCCCGGGCAGCCCGCGCCAGCCTCGGGAGTCGCTGGGGGTCCTGGAGACTGAGAGGGGGGTCGCCTGGCCGAAAAGATGCCCGCTGTGCGGGGACCCGCCCTGCGTCCTCTGCCTCCATCCGGAGTCCCGGACGCTGCTCACCTGGGACAATCTTAGTCGCTCCGGGGAGACTGACCCTGGCTCCTTGGCAGAGTTTTCCTAAACCTCCCTGACCCTTCGAAAAATGCCTCCTTCTAAAAGAGTCTCTGGAAAGGTTTGTCTAGGGAACTTTGCAACCTTCCCATAGTTGTTGTTGTTGTTTTTTCCAATTTCCTTTTGGATTATTTTACAGGGAGATTATTTCCATCATGGGAAGCCTATCATAAATAATAGAGAGAAATCTAATAGTTTAGTTCCCGTTTAGAATAAACATTTCTGAGACTAGATATCATCTGCATTTCCGGCGTTCATACATACCGGTTTTCCGGGTAATGCATCCTTCCGAAATCATTTAATTGGAGAAAAGAGAAACAGTTTTTACTGTTGTAGTGGAAAATAATGTTTTCCTCCTGGTCGCATTATGGGTATTAAATAATTTTGGAAACTGAAACACTTTAATTTGTGTTGCTAAAGTCTCTAAGTAATAATAGCAGGTATCCATGAAATATACATTATAGCACTGATATCTAACACAAAGATGATTTGTACTCAGTTTAAATGAATGAGCAGTTCGACCTCCTTCAGTTAAGTTACTGTTATTAAGCCATTTCTTCTGTTAGCATGAACTAAAACAGTAATTAGTACACTCACTGGAGAGTAGATTTACTCAGTATTTTTGTAATCTTGAAAAACTGTAGTTAGAAAAACCATGGAAGGGTAGTTTACGATTTGTGGAGATGATAAAACAAGTGTTTATTATTATGAAAAGATCGGATGGTATCATGTATTAAATAGGATGAATCTCCATGGCAGTGACAGCTGATCTCAGAACTATGGACCCTTATCCTTCCTCCTAAATTTGTAGCCTTAAAGATTAAGAAAACCACCTAATATACAAACACATAAGGAATCTATTGTACCAACTTAGACCTTTTTTACTCTGGTTTCTCAATGATTCCTTGGTGTTTAATCCCCATGGAAGAGAATTAACAAGGAGATTTAATTTGCTGTCTGTGTTCAATTCTAAGGCATCCCAGGTTTTCCTTCGCAAATAGGTATCTCTTTGCTTTTAGGGATCTTCGTATAGGGTCTAAATTTATTTGAACTCAGTGTTGAAAATCTAAATTATTGTCATTCCTATGGACTTCCTATACTTTTGCTTAATGACATTCCTTAACATTTCCTACCACTAGGGCTTGGGACTTTGTAGACAAGGAGATATATGTATTTAATTATAATATATGTATTCTTACTCATTTGATCTTATTATAACAGTCACATAAAAGTAAATAACCTAAGTCTATATCGATAAAAATTCTGATTGACTCATAAATTAAAAAGTCAAAAAACATTTGCCTGTTAATCTACAACTGTAGAGACAGTGGCCTTCACATTAGAAGTCCATTTGCTGAAAGACATTCGCTTTTCCTGAAAAATGGAAGGTGGACATGGACAAGGAAGTATGGAGCCAAGAGGATGGAAATCCATCCAACTGCATTTCTGCTAAGAATCCTTCTGATGGTCCAACTCTGCTTCCTTAAAAATGAAAATACTGTACCACCCAGAAGGGCAAATGTGAGGACTAGTGTATAGCCTGTGGATGAGCATAGTGCTATGTGATATTAAAAACATTTTAGTTCAGGGGCGCCTGGGTGGCTCAGTCGGTTGAGCGTCCGACTTCGGCTCAGGTCACAATCTCGAGGTTTGTGAGTTCGAGCCCCGCGTTGGGCTCTGTGCTGACAGCTTGGAGCCTGCAGCCTGCTTCGGATTCTGTGTGTGTGTGTGTGTGTGTGTGTGTGTGTGTCTGCCCCTCCCCCACTCACACTCTGTCTCTCTTTTCAAAATAAATAACATTAAACTATATATATATATATAATATAATATATAACATTTTAGCTTATCTGACTAGTATAATTAGAGTAAAAGTATGAATGCATTGTAGAGCCTTCACATTTTATGACATTTATGGGGGGTGTCCTGGATCCTCAGGAATCCTATATGTTTTTAGGGAAAGATTAAAAAAAAAAAAAACCTAGATTATGTAGCCAGGACTTCCAGTGTTAAATTGACAGTCTTGGCCACCTTCTCTATCTCTTCCCATCTCTACTTATCCCCCAAAGACTTTCCCAATATCCAAAGAAAGTCCTTCAGCCTGGTCCTCCTACTATTGTGCCAACATCTAGCACAATACCTGGCAAAAGGTATGTGTTAAGCAAGTATTTCTTAAATGAATAAATTTTGCAGAATTGAGATGGCTCACAAAAGTCTTTGGGATTACACTTATAAAAGGAGTGCTCATGCTCATTACCCCATTAGTTTGAGTCCTAAAGATCCTGTTCATGGTCCCACATCTTGGGAGGAAGCAATTTTTAGAATCGTCATTTGTGAATCTGCATCTTTTTAATACAGCAGTTAAACTATGGATTTATTTTCAGATTATAAAAGCACTGTATGCTTATTTTAGATCCCCTAGAAAACACAGAAAAATATGTGAAACAGAAAATTAAAATTACCTGTGGGCAGAGACATGGACGTGGTGAGCAGGAACTTGGTCAAGCTGACCTTAGTTTATGTTCTGGTTTCTCCACGAAGAGCTTTGTCATTGTGGTAAGTTGCTTACCTGATCGGGGTCGCGGTTTCCTCAGATATACAACAGGGATAAAACCCATCTCCTAAAATTTTGCAAGCATAAATTTATTGCATGTATATAAGGTGCTAAACATATGCCTGGCATGTAGTAAGAACTTATAATTATCCCAATGCCTAAAGAATTGCTGTTGAAAATACGCAGTAGTTTACCACTAGGCATAATGTGTACTATTTTTTAAAGAAGTAGAATCACATTGTAGAACTTCATACTTACTTTAAAAAAAAATAATATTACTTGGTGTTTCCCAGGAAATTAAAAGTGGTATTTTAAAAAAAAAAACACTGGTATTTTAATACAATTTAGTGACTGCAAATAATTCACTTATGGATGTTTAATTTATTTAGTCATTGTTTTACTTTTAGATTTTATGTTATTTCCCATATTTTATTGTTGTAACTGAAGTACATCCTTATGCCTGGATTTTGTCTGTATATCTGTGTAGCATTTTTTTTTTTTTTGTCTAGGCTTGATGCTTAGAGCAACAACATACTATTACCAACATACTATCGTCTTTTGAAAAATCTTTGCTAACTTGATAAATGAAAATATTTTTCAAACTTTTATTTCTTTTGTTACTAATAATGCTAATAACTTTTTAACATGTCAAAAAGAAATTATTTTTTTCTTTTGGTCTTTAAGGATAGCTTGTTCAAGTCTTTTGCCTGTTTTTTCTCTTGGTATTCTGGTACATTTTTCTTATTCGTTTGAGTGCTAATGTTAATTTTAAATGTGGCAGAACACACAAAAAAGGAAGTGCTTAGTACCCAGAGGACATTTGGCAAAGACTACTGAGATGGTTGAGGCTGAACCAGACTTCAACTCAGCTTGAGTGGAGGAGACATCACCAAAATCTGGAGATGGATCAGCCACAGGATTCGGGCTGCTGTGGTGTCCATAATGTACGGTCACCTGCCACTGAACCTGGGCTTTCCAAAGTGTACAGTCCCTTTCAGAAGCCCAGAATCACTTAATAGTTAGGATCTGCTGTTTTTCTGCTTGGGCGCTATGCACGCGCGCACGCACACAGACACACACACATACACGTACACACACCTCACTACATGATAAGTTCCTGGATTTCATGCATTGTTTTTGTCAGTTGCCATGCTGTAGAACTTTGAGTTTTCCCGAGATAAAGGAAATTAAAGGGAAATATAAGCGTAGCTGGAGGTCATACAGGGCATTAATTGAAGTTTCTCATCAAAATGAAATCAATTAAGTTGAATTATACGACCATATCAGATTGGAATCTTATCTCAAATTTTCAGCTGGAGGTAAAATTTAAATATTTAAAAGGTGAGAATCTAATCTAGTCTCTTAATGAGTTCTATATAGTGTTTCACAAGATTCAGTGCTCTACTGAGCTCCTGGTTTTGACTTTTTAAATCCTATGACTTTTGACAAATTTGGTTTCAAAAACCTGAGTAGTTAGCTTGAAAAATCTGTGAAGTCCCTTAGATATGAAACTACCTGAAAAGGGTAAACTTTTATGTTACTGCTGGTGCCCCTTCATCAAATATAGTAAAACCTCAGTAAAAAAGATTCAACAAACTTGGAATTTATAGAATGGGAAGGCCCCAATAGGAAAAGCAGTAAGTTGTGGTAGAACAGGAAATCTTGTTTCAAATAAAACTAGATTTGAATTCTTGCTCTACTCTTTACTAGATGTGCAAGTTTTTTCATGAAATTATATAAATGTTTCATACTTGAAATTCTAGCATGAGTAATAAACATCTAAAATCTCTCTGAATTTCTTAAACTTTGTGTTTGAGATTTTTTTAAAATATCTGTGTCAATAAATATAATTTTATTACAGACAATGAATGTAGTTCCAAAGCAAATATTTACTTCCTGGATTAGGTCACAGGCTTTTCATAGTACCGCTGATTGTCTATTGAATACAAAGGTTAGAATTCAAGAGCCATGACAGTACAATAAAACAGACACCACCCAGGGAAATTATGACAGAAATGAATGACAGGTAAGTGTTTATTTCATTTCTTCAATTTCTCAGGTCTCCAAATGGTATCGTGAGTTAAAAATCCAGTGAAAACCCTTCTGTCGAAGTTGACAACACTGTCCTCTGTTTCTAGTCTCAGTGAGAGGCTGGGGCTTGGTTTTGGTAAATTATGGAAGGCTATCTGATCTGGAGATTTTAGGAGTCAGTTTTGGTTCTAGGAAAACCAACCCATGTCTCCACCCCATTTCTCTCATGTCTTCCACTTTTTCAGGCTTCAGTTAGTCAAAATCAACAAATATTTGAAAGTCTGCTATCTGAAAAGTGGTAATCTGTGTGATTTAATTTAGAAGATGTAAAAAAGCATGTGGAAACTTGCCCTTGAAAGAAAGAGACTTGTTTAAAGCAGAGAAGGTAATTCTTTTTGGAATGAGCCCGGATTTGGGATTCAAATAACCAGAGATTTAGCCTTAACCTTGTTGAGCCTTGGTATCATCATCTATAAAATTGAAGACCTGATAGTATATACCTCAAAAATGTGGAAGTATTAAGTGAAATGATGTCTGTAAAAACGTTTCCAATGTTGGCAATGACTATGCAAGTGTTAGACATTGTACTAGAGTTAGATAATTTAAACTAATCCAAGAAGCATCATGTAGATGATGAGTACTTGAAGGGATTTTAATTTCTTGCCAGTATTGTCTTAACTACTGGGTCCTTATTACGTTGAAGTTATTCTCTGTGGTTTGCTGTGTTATCCTTTCCTGACCAGCTTGTTTAACCAACCGGTTAAATGAACAGCCTATTCATAATAAACACTGTTGAGTACCTACTACATGCCACACTCTGTGATAAGATTTTTGGATGCAGAAATTAATTAAACGTGCCCCTTTCTATAAGGACTTATATATAAAATTCTTCAGCTTACTGGTTTTGCTTCTATCTAGTGAGCACTGACCATTGTGTTTACAAGGCACAACTAAATACAAGGTGGAAGTAATGAGTAAGGATCTCCTTAGGATTTAGCAGTTTTAGGCTAATTGACCTCAAAGTGAAGATTTCTCTACCCTGATGAAAGCAGAGACTCAGATAAGAGGAAGGGAAAGCAGGAATGGTTCTGGCTGGTGGATGATGTAACCACCACCTCCACAATCCAAACAACAAAAGACTGGAAGCTTAATACTCTTTGTGAATCCACCCCAACTCCCATTTCTCCCTCATTAACATAAAAAAATGTCTATACACATCTATACTGTGCCTTTTCCCCTCCTCACTTAAAAATTACCCTGGATGATCATCAAAATATAAATTAAGGTATATTAAAATGTTGGGGGAGGGGTGAGAAAAGGGAATCAGAGAGAGTGATACCATAGATCCATATTTCCTGTGCAATAAAAATATCATAAAATTTCTCCTGATACTATTGACATTCCTTCTTTGATAAAATTTTTATAACATAGTTAATTGAAATGAAATCCAGAACACTCTTTTCAGATTAAAAAAAAAAGTTACATTTGATTTTGGAGAAAGAAAACCATCTTCAACACGTACTTACTGAAATTATTAGGGTAATCTCTTCATCTAGCAACTAGATGTATCCTGATCTAGGAAGATTTGATATCATTTATAACATCGGGGTAGAGACTTCAAATCCTCCCTAGAAAAAGATGAAAAGACAGTTAACTTGCCTATGCACAGTAATGAAAGACATTAACATTATGATGAATTAACTTGAAGGTAAGCTAAACCCTCATTTCAGCCACTGAATTTAACTTGCTTGTCACTAAACCTTCATCTGGGCTGCTAATAAGTAACTATATGTGATAATTTGAGATTTGAACTTATTTCTCTCTCAATTTATTTCTACTCAGCACTACCATACCATACACAATTTTCCTGTGCCCTATGAGTTTAGATGATCAAGACTTACCTAAAAGCAAAGGAAAATCCAGTGCTCTTTATGAGGGTATTAAGACAGAGACATGGTATAAAGCAATACAGTGACCTATATAACTCACAAACTTATCCCCAACTAAATGCTATATTTTGAATTGGAGTATTAAATACTCTGATGTAAATTAGAGTATTAGATATTCCAGTGTGAATTGCAGTATTATTTTTTTCCCTACCTACTGTGTGGGTGAAACGTGACGTTTGACTTCCCTTTTTCTCTCTTTTTATTATAATTGGTATGATTGGTAATATAAGTAGTATTTCTAAATAGGTATATTGAAGAGAAAGGAGTAGCAATTCTTTTTGTACACCTAACATTTTATAGAAAATAGGTGTGTAGGGGCGCCTGGGTGGCGCAGTCGGTTAAGCGTCCGACTTCAGCCAGGTCACGATCTCGCGGTCCGTGAGTTCGAGCCCCGCGTCAGGCTCTGGGCTGATGGCTCAGAGCCTGGAGCCTGCTTCCGACTCTGTGTCTCCCTCTCTCTCTGCCCCTCCCCCGTTCATGCTCTGTCTCTCGCTGTCCCAAAAATAAATAAACGTTGAAAAAAAAATTTAGAAAATAGGTGTGTACGTTATTTTATATAATTTTAGGATAGTTACATAATTTTTGCCTGAAACTTAAGACCCAGCAAGCACTCAAATATTAAATCTGTCAGGAAAATAAAATAAAACAAAGCCACCCTGCTGTTTTATTCTCTCCTGGTAGTGAGGAATAAACTGGCCTGATTTTCGTATCTCTGTTAGTTTATGAGTAAATAATATTGGCAATTTTGATTCAAGCCACTAGAGCCCATGTTTTAACCTGCTCATGTCCAGTAATCTAAGTTTTTGCTGTTGAAGAAATATTTTAGACTAAATTATCTTTAGTAAATCCAATGCCTAATGACCCAACTATAGTTGTATAAATGCTGGATTTAGTTGAAGGTATACTTATATATGATTTTTTAATGCCAATAACCAAGAGGTAGAGAATCCTTACACACGGTATTGTCTTCACAGTTTAATATTTTGAAGAGGTAACTTTCTGTGTCAGTGTCTGACTGTATGTGTGTGTTTCCTCTTTTTGTCTGTGGGTTGATATGAGAAAACAATGGACCTGATGCCTTTGTAATCATAGCCAGGCATTTAGGAAGAAAATATGCACACTGTAGAATACCAAGGGAAGAACCAATGAGATAAGAAGGAAAGTCAGGTAAAAGGAAGACTGGGCTCAGCAAACAAGACTATTAGCTAAAAACTCATTATATCTTAAAGTATAATACCATTCAATACATTATTATGTAATTCCGCTATATTATGTAACCACTTCCAATTTTGTGAATTCATGTGACCTGATCTTAAGAAGGTAATTTTTTTTCATTAATTCAGTAATTTCATTGACTGAACATCTGAGTAATGCAAGTGGTGTTTTATGATGTAGAATTTCATTAAATAAATGTTAATTCCAGGAAGGAAAAAATGTGAAGCACTTTTCTTGACCTGATAAGAGGTTATGTTGAATAGTTAAAAATTCTTCTAGGTAATACCAAAATTCACTCACATTTATAAAAAAAAAAATCTCCAGATTTTTCTTTTTAAATATAACTACTCCTAAGTCCATCTTATATAAATCAGTTTTATTTTTATATAAGAGACCTTTGCATTTTGGTTGAAAATACCAGCAATGAATAAATACACATGTTCAGCTTTGTTTTATTGAGCAGTAGGGCAATGCAATGACTTCATGACCAAACTATTTAAGATTTTGAAGGGAGTGGCAAGTGTGCTTGGAGAAGATTCTCTGCTCATTATCATTGCAATTATTTTTAAGGGAATGTAGATTTTTTTATGGTTTAGTAGGATCACCAAAGGTGATCAGTGATGCTGCTCGTTACAAACAAAATCAACTTTGACACTTAGTGTGCTGGCCTCTGACCACCAGCCCTGGGAATTCTAGCCTGGTTAAATCTCAGGGAAGAGGAAAGAGTTCTTGTGCTTGAGGGTAGAGCCCACAATTTGAAAAATGTAATCAGAGGCAGGCGGGAATAATGGAGACTGCTCTTTTGGGGCATCTGTAAATATGACGGGTGTGGGTCTGATTTTCCAAGTGTTTGCATTAGATTGCCAAGTTTTCTTCAGGTTCAGCTAGTCATTAGTTTCAGTTTTTGTTGTTGTTGTTTCCTGCCTCCTCATTTGTAATTACTGCAACTAAATTAGAGCCCTATTCTGTATCTGAGAATAGTAAAATGAAATAAGCCATAGCTAAGATGTAAGGAGCTTAAAGAGCAGTTGAAAAAAGAAATATGTATGCATATTGCTATTCCTCTTCTATTCTAGGAGAGACACAAAGTGCATGAGAACTCAGGAACTTTAGACTAACTTTTGATGGACAGACCCAGGATCTGGCACAAGTTTCATAGAGGTTGTGACATTTTCTCAAGTTACTGAAAGATAGAATTCTAACAAGCAAACAAAGGCCTTCCAGGCTCAAAGACAATGTAAATAAAGGTGCAGAACTTGAAAAATACTTTGTGGCACAGTTTCCCAGAAGTATATAGTACATGCAGGAAATCATAGGATGATAAGACCAGAAAGGAGACAGACACCGGTGGGCATTGACATCAGTGTGGGGAGGAATGCAGGGTCAGAGCTGTCTTCATCAGGTCTACACAGCGGGGAGCTGGAGGGAAGCAGCTATCCAGGTGAGAAAAGCTGAACCTAGACTGGGAAACAGAGAAAGGCCCAGCCTGAGGCAGTAGGAAGATGACATTGTGAGAACATGTTCAACTCCCAGCCTTCACGACTTGGTCACCAATGACATTTAGAAGATGTAAAAGGAACCTCAAGGCCAACGTGAAGGATTTGAGCCTATGTGTCTGGGTAGTACAGGTACAATTAAGAAATAGTTTGTTGTACCCATCAGAATTCTAGGAGCTGTTGAGTAGGCTGTTGGTTAAAAGCCTGGTTGATTCTGTAGGCAGGTCTCCTCTTAGGCTAGGTCAGCACAGGCCCATAGTATCTAGAATGAAGCTGGTGACAGTTCTGTTCTGCATATTCAAACCACAACTGGAATGTTATTTTGAATTTCTTTCCTCTGGACACCATAGTTAAAGGTTTGCAATACAGATGGTAAAATTAACAAAATCCGTTGTTCATGTGAGAAGTGATTGGAGGAGGGGCACCTGGGTAGCTCAGTTGGTTAAGCATCTGACTCTTGGTTTCAGCTCAGGTCTTGATCTCAGGGTCATGAGATCAAACCCTACATTGGGCTCAGCACAGAGTATGGAGGTTGCTTGGGATTCTTCTCTCTGCCCCTCCCTGCTCATTCTTTCTCTTTTTTCTCCCTCTCTCTCTTTCTCTCTCTCTCAAAATAAATAAATAAATAATTTATTTATAATAAATAAATACACTTAAAAAGTGTATAAGAATAAATACACTTAAAAAGCCTGGGTGGCTTAGTCAGTTAAGCATCCAACTTTGGCTCAGGCCACAACCTCACGGCTCATGAGTTCAAGCCCTATGTCGGGCTCTGCATTGTGGAGCCTGCTTGGAATTCTCTCTCCTCTCTCCTCTCTCTCTCTCTCTCTCTCCCTCTCCCTCTCCCTCCCTCAAAATAAATGAATAAACTTAAAGAAAGTGATTGGAGGCACTTTTACTTTCTGAACCTGAAACAGAGTAGCTCCCCTAGAGAATATGTGTATGTCACCATTTGGAGGAGACTCATGTGAATAATTAGATTAATTAAAAATTGCCCCAGTGATATAATGTGAATAATAAAGCCACATGGCAGAGTTGTAAAGAGATAATATGTGCAGTGGCCCTGGCACATGTTTGGTATTCAGTCCATCTTAGCTCTTAATGTTACACTTAAGAATGGCATCAGAGGGGCACCTGGACGGCTCGGTCTGCTGAGCTTCTGACTCTTGGTTTCAGCTCAGGTCATGATCTCACAGTTCATGAGTTTGAGCCTCTCATTGGGCTCTCAGTGCAGAGCCTGCTTGGGATTTGCTCTCTCCCTGTCTCTTTTTGTTCCTCCCCCCTCTTTCTGTACTCTCTCTCTCTTCTCCCTCAAAATGAGTAAATTTAAAATAAAGAATAGTATTAGAACTGGCAGGCACATGTCATAGAAATAGATTTTTCCATCCTACTGGAAACAATAAAAAAAAAATTTATGTTTATTTATTTTGAGAGAGAGAGAGAGCAGGAGAGGGGCAGAGAGAGAGGGAGAGAGAATCCAAGTAAGCTCTGCACTGTCAGTGTGGAGCCCAGAGCAGGGCTTGAACTCAGGAACTGTCAGATCATGACCTGAGCTGAAACCAAGAGTCGGACGCTCAACTGACCAAGCCACCCAGGCGTCCCTTGGAAACAACTTTTTAATGGTCAAAACCGGCTTAGTTAGATGGGCTGCTTTAAAAGGCGATAAGGTTGCCATCAAATGCTTGGTGGAAGCATTTGCAAAGATGGCAAATCTTGCCAAAGGTGGCGCCCTTGGCCTAGATGTTATGGAGGAGATTTAAGGGTTGGGAGGGTAAAAGAACCACAGGGCCTCATTCTGACTCCGATGTTCAAGTGGTTCCAGGGAGTTTGGAATGTGAACTCAGGAGAGAGGCTGAGGCTAGAAGTACAATTTGAAAATCTTTTACTTAGAAGCAGCAGTGGTAGGTGATTGCCAAGAAAAAAAGTGTAGACAGGAGTGAAAGCCTGGAGGAGAATCCTGAAGTATATCTGCATTGAGTGGGCAGGAGGGAAAAGGAGGAAACTGAAGTGCACACACATGTACACACACACACACACGTACACACACATGAACATACATACACGTGCACACATGCACACAAACACATTCATACATAAGATGGTCAGAATAAAAAAATGTGTTAAAAGGAAAATGAAGGCACTGTAGTCTGCCAGGAAACCAACTTTCTTTAACCAACTTTCTTCATATTTATAGTAATCTTCCCAAAAGAGATTGGAAAAGGGAGACAGGTTCATAAGGGACGAGCAACTGGGTTATGTCTTGTGGCAGAGACGGTAAGACTGGGACCAAGGCAACACGTGAGATTTTGCAATGAGGAAGTTGCTTGTGAGTGTCCAGAAGGCACTGGTGATTAATAACTTATACATCATCTATTTCCGAAAGGTCTGAGGCAGCTTAAATAAAAGCACTTTCACAAAGGGGAACGAAAATGAAACAAAATGAAGATAAGAGGCCACAAAGAGAAATAAATGGGGAGGGGGTGAACATGCCACAAAACACGGACAGGGCTGTTATTGTAGCAGGGACACTAGGTTTTAACTCTGAGATCCCAGCAGCCAAAACGAAAGGGTTGAAGGACAGGTTACCTATAACTCATTGCTTAATGAAAGGAAACCATTATTCGGAAGAAGTTTTATTTCCTGGCATTAAATCCTATGAAGGGTATATATTCCACAATGAAGAGTATATTGTATGAAGAGTATATTCTTAGATAAGGAAAAGTGACACACTTCACTATGAGGTCATCAGTGTTTCTGCTCAAAGATGATGCAGGCTTGCTTTGAATTGCTGTTTCTCTTTTAAACCCTTGAAGGTCACATAGATAGCATTAAGTCTGTGAAAGACTAGTTGGACATCTAAATACTCCTGGGTCTGAAAACAGCATTTAGGACAGCATTCGAGAGGAGGACATCCTAGATGAGGGGAAGCAGAGTAGTTCCGGGGACGTGAGGGCAAAGAGGGCACTAAGCGCCTTACAACCTCATGTCCTTTGCATTTGCCATTCCCTCTGCTTGAAAAACTCTCCCTTGATCCTTCCCATCATTTAGGTTTCAGTTCACAGGTCACCTCTCCAAAGAGACCTTTTCTGGACTCTGCCTGATGTTACTGCTCTCATAAATTATCAGTCTCCTTCATCCCATATGGCAGAATCTAAGCTAGTACCCTGAACAATGCCAGTAACAGAACAGGTGCTCAGCATGTTGAAGGGATGAATGTTTTGTGGATGGGGAAATTCATTGATCAGGTTTCTAAGAGGTGGAGCCTAAGAGGGAAGAACACAGAGTTGTGGATAATTCCCTTTTCTCTCTCTTTGGATAAGATTATTTACTGTTGTTACCCATTTACATTATGAAGAGTGTCTTCCAAAGTGTCTTATGCTATGTTAGCATAAATAGTGTAGCAGGAGTCTTTCAAAGAGTAATTAGCTATTAGGTACAATTCCTTCCATGATCCCTCCTGACAGCTGTCCTGTTAAATGTGTGTGTGTGCACGTGTGTAAGGAATGCATGGTGTGTGTGGCAAAAAGAATGCATCAAAATTGTCTAAAACGTAAATCAAGTCACAGACACACAAATAGAAAAGTAGAGGTGCCCAGTGAGAGAAGACCCTTAGTATTGGGGAGGAAATTGGAAGCAACTCTTGGGAGACTGGAACCAGCATAGGAGGGGAGCAGCGAATGCTTCCAGTCAGAACTAGTTGTTTGAGAGAACTGTGGAGAGAACTAAGTGGGGGAGGGGAGCAGCCTCAGGTGGGAAGCTGAGCCAACATTTATTTTGGCTATGGAGAGGACTACATTTGTTGGCAGTGAGAAGCAAAATTATCAATGGAGAAGTTTTTTTTTTTTTTAAACATTTATTTATTTTGAGACAGAGAGAGACAGAGCATGAATGGGGGAGGGTCAGAGAGAGAGGGAGACACAGAATCTGAAACAGGCTCCAGGCTGTGAGCTGTCAGCACAGAGCCCGACGCGAGGCTCAAACTCACGGACTGCAAGATCATGACCTGAGCCGGAGTCGGATGCTTAACCGACGGAGCCACCCAGGTGCCCCATCAATGGAGAAGTTTGAGGGAAAAGGCCATAGACTTTTCTGGAGCACTAATTTCATTCGTTCTTGAGAATTTAAAATATTTCTATATCAAAATAAAAACAAATATAATATTATTTATTCATTCAATCAACTATGGTGGTTGGAAGAAATTTTGATTATTTAGCCCTATTTTGAGCTTTGCCTCCAGAATCCAAGGTAAAGTTAGTAGTTCGAAGGTATAGTGGAATTTCCCCAAGGTTATGGGCAGGCAAGGGATTTTAGAACCGTGTAGCATCATAAGCTCAAAAGTCACCTTGAAACCACCTGAGTCTACAGAATTAATGGGTTCTTTTTCCCGTCTCCTCATCACTAATATTTTAACTCGTAGCCAGAAGAAAGATGTTGTGGGACAACGCTTACAAATTGGGTTTTCTCTAATGGCTTTACTGGAGGCATCCAAAATGACAAAAAAAAAAAAAAAATGTTTGCAGCCTAGAATAAAAAATTCTCCCATCTAGTTTTCCTTCTATGCTGAATGAGGAGTTTTAATCGTAATATTGTGTATTAATTAATGAAATGTTTGGTTGTTAAGCAAGTAAACAGAGACTTTCCTAATTATTATTTGTTAAATCATTCCACATGGGGATGTCCAGTCTAGTAAGTATTGCCTTTGGGTAATGAGCAAAAGTAAATTCTCATAGTTTCAACTGAGTAAGAATGCAAGTTTAAAAAATGAAATTAGTGTTAAAAAAAATAATCACCTCAAAACCTCGTTGGGAAAGCTAGTCTTTTGAATGCAAAATGAAATAAGGTGGGCTTTCATATATGTGCATTCTTTTATTTGAAGGCAGAACAGTGAACTGTCATTCAAAAGTAGGGAATAAACAGGAAATTGAAGTTCAGATAATAAAAATGAAAGGAAGAAATCATTGTTTAACTGCAAACCTTTCAAACTACAAAGCAGCAGCTATATTCATAATCTGAAATATATTGTTGTTTGTAACACTGCACTGCATTTGGCTTTTTATTTTTTTTTATAATTTGTTTTAATTTTAAAGAGAGAGAATGTGTGGGTGCATGGGGGAGGGGCAGAGGGAGAGAGGGAGAATCTTACACAGGGCTTGGTCTCAGGACCCTGAGATCATCACCTGAGCTGATCAAGAGCCAGATACTCAACCAATGGAGCCACCCAGGCACCCCTGCATTTTGGCTTTTATAGGAATAATCTGAGGATGAAGAATAAGTGATTTGGGGAAAAGGTTGTAAGTAAAAATATATCGTGAGTGATTGAGAAACAAATTTTGTGCATGGCGCCACCCAGTAAAGTTTCTCTTTTAACAAATACTTACTGAGCACGTACAATGTTCCAGGTACTGTTCTGAGAGATTCAGATTTGTTAGAGAACAAAGCATACAAAAAACTGCCTGCCTCCATGAGCCATATATGTTTGATCTTTGATTTTTTTTAATAGACTCAGAGGGAATCATTTGTAAAGCACTTGGGATCCTTTATAAAGCAGGGCTATCAAGAAATATATATGTATTTTCTTTACATGTATATATTCCTTATATATGTATATATTCTCTACATATATGCTCTTAACTCCTCTATTCTGTGCAAATGCTTGAGGCTAAATGGGGGTGTACCAAAGATTGGAATATAATGTGAATTTTCTAGACCTTAATTCTTTTGAAAATTAACATGACTTGATATCAGTTTATTTCAAACCAGTATATTGTACCACTACAAATGTCGTCATCGCAGGTCAGAAAATACTGGAACGAGAGGTCAGAGGAAGGAGATTGCGTTCTCTTGGCTTCTCTCATCCAAGGTAGTATATGATAGAACTGATAGCATCCAAAGTTCTGGCACAAGGGGGAGAAGTGAGCTCATTTTTCTTAGACTATCAATCTGACTTCCCTCCAGGATTTTCCCAGGAATGAGCTGCCAGTTTTGTCTTCATCCCTTAGCTGGTCCTTGCATTTGTCTGCCAAACTTGCTTCCCAATGCTCTATGCTCTGAGGTACATTTCAGAGACTTTAGAGCTTAATTAACTGAAGTAGAAGAATTCTGAGGTACGTCAGAAAATTCAGATCACATTTAACAGAGGTGGAAAGCCAAAAGGAATACGTTCCTGAAATCATATTTAGGCAGTAAGATAGGAATGCAGTTTTATTGTGTCAAGCTCTTGGAAAAATTATGTATGGAAGCTGTATAATGTGTAGAGCCAGGATGGGAGTGAAATGAATGAAAATGAATAAAGCTGTAAAAGAGAAAAGGCGGAGGCAGCTTAAAATTTTAAGGAAGGATGTGGTCCTTTTTTTTTTTTTTTTTTCCTCTGGATAGGTGTTATCCTATGACTGACATGTACTCAAAGTTTCCAGTTATGTTATAGGAGAAGCAGTATTTCCTAGAAGAAATGGTCTGGAGCAACCTGAGTGCCTGTGATTTGTCTCGGTTCATAATGACACATACAGAATCACAGGATGGCTTTGTTTTCAAGGATGACACTGAAGCAAGAAATGATGAATTATCAGGAGCTGTTAGGGATTTGATTGTTGTCAGGGGGAAATGAAGGAAAGAAGTCTGAATGTGTTCCTGGAAGAATAAGTAAGTGTAGCTAATGCTCTGATTGCTATTTTATTTGTATTTCAATGATGGACTTGTGGAGACATTATGAATATTCCACTTGTGATAATTTAAGGCTAAACAAAGCGAGTGATATTTTTACAGCTGAGACTTTAAAAATATTTTTTTAAAGTTATGTGTTGTCTGGATGGGATGAAAATTTGATTATCCGAGTGCCTGATGATAGAAAATATAGACTTTAGGAAGCTTATTTTGTACTTGTAATTTGGCTTATGCAAATAGGACGAAAAATTCATTATAGAATTTATTTAGTTTCACTTCAAAGAACAATTAAAGGCTTCATGGTGAAATGAAATCAATTTAAATAAAGTGTTAAACTTGCTATTGACACTTCAAATATAATTATAATATCAGGTGTTGGGAGGAAAACATGGCACCCGTGACTCCGAACCATAGATTGCTACAATGTCCATTTAATCTTTAGATGGGATTCAGGAGAGCCAAGTTCTAACTAGAGCTACATAGGGGCTCAGTGAGCTCATGAATCCTAGCACGACAAAGAATTGTCACGTTCATGTAGGATCGCCATCGGTATCATCACGGTGTTTCTGGTGGCTACCGTTACATCTAGGATTGCTCATCCACTGTGGACCCGGATGTCTCCCACAATAGTAAATTCTCTCCCCTGAAAGGAGATTTTTGGATGCAGACTCCACATCATTTGAAGACCCACCTTTTCCTCCCCTTTCTCTTACCACTCTTCTACTCGCAAAGACCAGTATACTTAACCTGCAGAAAAAGGCCTATGTTGCCACTTCTGTACCTTTGCTCCGACTTTTTTCTGTCTGGAATGCTGTACGTGTTTCCCTCCATTTTACTAAACCCTGACCATCTTTTAAGGTCTGTACAGGGGCGCCTGGGTGGCTCGGTCGGTTAAGCGTCTGACTTCGGTTCAGGTCATGATCTCACGGTCTGTGAGTTCAAGCCCCACGTCGGGCTCTGTGCTGACAGCTCGGAGGCTGGAGCCTGTTTCAGATTCTGTGTCTCCCTCTCTCTCTGCCCCTTCCCTGTTCACGCTCTGTCTCTCTCTGTCTCAAAAATAAATAAACGTTTAAAAAAAATTAAAAGAAAAAATAAATTAAAAAAAAGAAAAAAAAAAAAGGTCTGTACATGTTTCCCTCCACTTTACTAAATCCTGACCATCTGTTAAGGTCTAAGCTAAAGTCCTGAGACCTTCATGAATCCTTGTCTGGCCACCTCGTAGTGACTTGTCTCTCCACTGAAACTGCCTGCATCGTAACAGTGACACTTGTATTCTTATCTTCTCCATGAGCAAACCTTTTTCCTTCCCATATTCTTTTTTTTTTTTTTTGAGAGACAGCATGCAAGCAGGTGTGGGAGGGGCAGAGAGAGAGGGAGAGAGAGAATCTTACGCAGGCTCCATGCCCAGTGCAGGACCCGATGCAGGGCTCTATCTCATGACCATAAGATCATGAACTAAGCCAAAATTAAGAGTCAGATGCTTAACTGACAGAGCCACCAAGCACCCCTCCTTCCCATATTCTTATCAGAGTGTGGCATCTACACAGTCATTCATGCTGGTACAGCAGGAGTTGACCTTGAACCCCCTCTTACACCCTGCTCATGACTAATCTGGCCTCAAGCTAGGCTTAATTTACCTCGAGGGCTTCCTACTTGTGTCCCATTTCTCTATTTCTATTCTCCCCATTCACCATCATCATCTTGCCTGGACTGTTGCAATAGCCTCCTGTCTGCATTCTCACATCATTCCACAGTCCTGCACAATGGTGCCAGGATGACCAACATAGGCCTTCCGTTGCTACTTCACGCGCAGAAAGCATGCTGTGTCTCCCCATCACCTACGGATAAAATCCAAATACTACGCATGGCCCTCTCCATGATTCCTTCTGGCCTGTCTTTCCCCAATTGCTGTTAGTTCTCAGGTACCTTATTCCCCAGTCACACAGGATGAATGAATAGGTGGATGGATGAATGAATGAATGAATCCTTAAAAAATAAGCCATGCTATTATAAGCCTCCTTGTTTTTGCTCAGGCTGTTACCTCTGTACAAAATGTTTTACCTGCCTTTATTTAGAAAACCTCACCTTACACACTGCTTTCAGTAAAACTGTCTCCGGCTATCCCTGGCATAATTCCACGCTTGCTCCTCCATAAGTGAACACTTGGTATAGACTTGAATCATCTCACAGCGTAGTGCTAAGCTTGCTGAAAGTGGGGACTAATTTTTTGTCGGGGTTAGAAAGGAGGAGGTGAGGAGAGCTTTTCTTTAAATGCCCAGCACAGATAATAGGTCTCTAATAAATATCTATTTATTAGCTATCCATAAAGCTGAAATCTTATCCGTCAACACTCTGTAGGATAGGCAATGCTCTATAATATAAGATGGAGCCAGAGTGACATCTGTTTGCCAGGTAGCCCAGGACATACTTGGGATGCCTCAGACAGAGTCATTGAAATTGACCAGACTCCAGATTCCGTGAGGCTACTCTGACTCAGGTTATCATTTTGCTCTGAGTAAAATCCCAAGTCCCTAAAATGCCCTGCAGGACCTATGTGATGTGTCCACGGTCCCCTCTCCACCTTCTGTCCCTCATCACCCCTCTGAACTCATCACCTACACTCCCCCCTTGCTACAATGCCCCAGCCATACAGCCTCTTCCGAACACTCTTAACTCAAGCCCTTTGTTCCTCCTGCCTGGAATCATCTTCCCACAGATATCCATATGGCTCACTTCTTTATCTCCCTTATCCTTGTCAGATGTCACCTTTTCAAGGACACCTTCCTTGACCACTATTTAAAATTGCAGGCTCCCCCTCCCTTGTTACCCTCCACCTTGTTTTTCTCAATAGCACTTAGAAGTCTTATGTGATTTTTATGCCTTTTATTCATTTCGGTATTCCCAGTACTAAAACAGCCTAGCTCAAAGTAGCCATTCAATAAATTTGTTGAATAAATCAATGCATCCATCTAACATGTGTGACAGCTCTTCTTGTACATTTCTCTTTGAATAATCTTTATGTCCATGAACTAATTTCAGGTCCAGTAGTTGGTTAATGTCTGATCTTAGTCAAACACGTTCTGGGTTAAGAGGCATTTATCTTAGGTTTCACGCCTGGCTCTGCCACTTACTAATTATGTGACCTTGAGTGAGTCATTCCATCTTTCTGGGTCTGGTTTTTCTCATTTGTAAAACAGGGCTAATGACACCTAGTGAATTACCAGAAGTATGACAAACACTTCAACAGCTATGAAGTTCCATAAGCATGTTGTTATTTTTATTTATTATCTATGCAAGGAACTTAAGAGGCAACCCGGCATAATGAATAGTCAAACAGATGTAGATTTGACGTCTGTCTCTACTGCTTATTAGCTATGATTCCAAGAAACTTCACTTCCTTTTCTGTGAATAAGGAGGATATTTTATCTCAGAATTGATTGAAATACCAAATGAAGTAATATACAATGTTTCAACAGTTCTATATACTGGTGGTTTTTTTGTTTTTCGTATTTTAACATTTTCAGAACCCAGTATGCATTTTATAATCAGTGATGTCTTAGGTTCAGTGAAATGTGGCATCTACTTGAAAACTCTTATATGTTAAACAGGATGGTAATTATAGTTCAGAATAGTTTAGGTCACTCTGACAATTTTAAAATATTTGTCTCTCTTCCCTTACTGGGAAGAAGTGGCTTTCAGTGAATAATGATAAAGCAGTGAATTTTGTCTTAAAATGTTTGGTGGCCATTATTTTGCAGTTGTCTTTAAAATCTGTTAATTTTTTTTTTCTGATTTTACCCAAAAGAAAATAAACTGCATATTTATCATTTTATGTTTGTTTTTCTGGGCCCCTCTCACCCGTATCTTCACCGTTAGTTTGGTTTACGCATTGTCCTCCCTTTGGTTTGGTCATGGAGAACAAGAATAGAAGAATATCCTGGCAACCTCAGCAACCGTACTTTAACATAATACGGTTGCTAGGAGAAGAGGGTAGTAGCAGCACTTGAGAGGACAGGACGTGTGGTGCTGCTGGCCTGTAGGAGCTGGTGGGCTATGGCATATGCCAACAGCCGAAGCAGCCTCCTTCCCCCTGCCTTCTTCAGAAGGCGTGGAAATACAAACTGTCCTGTCAGGCCCTCTGTCAACGAGTGGTAATATTTTATGACCTGTTTTACATAAAATATAAAACCCAAAGGGAATTAAAAAAGTTATAACTACCAGTAAAGATGCTGTTCGATAAAGCACTGCCATATTTCAGCCCATTACTCCTAAGACATTCTCCTGTTAACATGAGACTACTAACACAGTGTTCTGACTGACAGTAGGTCATTCCTCAGATGGCATAGCCTCCTGTCTGTTTTGTGGTTTGTTGTAATGCCCTGCTTTCAGTTTACAGCACTGGAAGAGAATAACTGCCGAGTCCTACGTGCATGTACTGCAAGAAACTCACACACGCTAACCACGCCCCCTGGTTCTCCGGACTGTAACAATTCCGAGATGGGCATACTCTTCCACAGTGACTTGCAGTGAGGAAGCTCATGGCACAGTTCGTTTTATTCATTCAGCATTGTGGCTGAGGATTCTACAAGGGCCAGCCACTGAGTGTCAGGGCAGCAGCCAAAAATAAATATTTTAAGATAGAATGCATAAAGCAAGAACCGTGCACAATTGAAAATAGAATGCCTAATGTTTGCATTGTGCTTTTGCTTTCTTTGAGGAAGGCACCAAAATGTTGAGGCTTAGCCCTCATTAGCATTTGAAAAGAAAGTAAAATTGAGAAAAAGAAACATTCTGGATACATCCACATAGGCCAGCCCTCAGATAAGATTTCTCCATATGCACAGGGGGCCTGGAGGAACTCTCAGTAACCACCCCTGCCTATGCCATTGTCTATGTTGCAGCCACAATGAGGTGGGCTGACAAAAGCCAGTGAACTATCCCTGGATAATTTTAAGAAAATTCAGATAGTAGCCTCTCCTACCAGTTTTCATTATCTGCTTGGTGGGTTCTGGACAAAGTCTGACTCCAGTATACGTCTATTACATTCTGTGTCTGCGTTTCTTAGACTAAGGTACATGTGATTCAGTTCATTGGGTTGTAAGGCCTGTGTCATTCAGCTACCCTCATTTTTTCCTTCTCTGAAGAATTGATTAACCAGATTGGCATGTAAGAAATTCTTCGAACTCATGAGCCTATGCCAACTAATTCTTCGATTCTTTTTTCCCTTTGATCTGCACATTAAAAAATGAGAATGTTAGCTTCCATTTAGGTATGCTTCAATCCAAAATAAAACTGAAAATAGGTTACAGAGTGATGTGGCTATGACTTCAGTATGGAAACTTAGAAACATTTTTTTTTCTTTACAAAGACTAAAGATTTATATCAAAAAGAAGTTCTAGGACAGAGAATTATTCTATTCCTTTCTAGTCCAAATCACATTTCTGGGAATATAAGGACTCTAGAACTAGTCTTTCTGTATGTTCCCATATGTTTGTGTACATATACACGTTCTATCCATGATTTTCCTTAACTTGAAAGATGTATGAGTTTTGCCAGTTTTACCCCTAGAGAAAACCAAAGACAAAGGACAAAGGCAGGCTGCTTGTCCTGTCCTTCCTACTGGGGTCCCATCTGACTGTCACAGCATCACCTGGTGTCTGCTGTTTGGACTTATGGATAGAGTGAGTGATAAAGGCTTATCACTTTCCTTAATAGAAGGCTGTGAAGGACCAAAAATGCCTTTGAAGTACAGAGACAGGTCGCTACATCTGATGGAATGCCAGGCAATGAATCTGATATCTTAGTGGTAGGTACCACTGCATAACCACCTAACATAGTCACCCAGGGTAGCATATACTGTTAACTGCCAAGGTCAATCCTACCAGCCTCCATTTTCATTTTATGAAGGAATTCTGCTTTAAACAGAAAAGGTATCTGTCATAGCTTTGAATCAATAGCATATAATGTGGTCGCTAATAGAATACGGAGTAGTAGAATGATTGTGAACTTTGAAGTCTATCAGATTAGGTTCAAATCTTAATTCCAATGCTTAGAGTATAAGCAATTGCTTAAATTATTGAAAACTTGGGTTTTTACTTGTACTGTGAGAGGATATTTACCTGACAGAATTCTAAAGAATAAACTAGGGTAAATTAAAACATCTAGCAATAATCTCTAGTATATATATTAATACTTAAGCCATTATTCCCAGACTTCAGCAATCCTTTGACCACTCAGGGACCTAAACTCCATTAAACTGTCCCTCATCCCCTTGATGTCCTCTTATTCCTGGATATGAAAACTTTTTAAAAGATTTCCAGATTGGCTATTGTCTACAACCCTTCTAGGCATAATAGTTGTTCAATAAACATTTGTTGGATTAAAGAATAAATGTGTGTAATGAATGTTAAACCCACAGGTCCTTTTTCCTTTATTCTTAAGAAATATTTGCCCATTTTCTCATGCAGTCGCACTACATATTTTATCAAGAGCCACAAATAACAGCTGACTAGTTCACTGCTTTTTCCATTATTTGTCAAGGAACAAATAGTCAAAGTGCTTAAGCTATTACATTTCATTCTTAAGTTACAATCTAATAAGACACTGAGTTTAAAACATCTATAAAACAAATAGGTTCTAGGTCGTTCCACTATCACCAATGTTATTTTTAGAGGAAGAGGTCCTTTTATAAAGAAGGGGCAGTCTCTTGGGGGCACCTGGGTCGCAGTCAGTTAAGCGTCCGACTTTGGCCTAGATCATGAGGTCTCCATTCCAGACTTCGAGCCCCGCATCAGGCTCAGAGCCTGGAGCCCGCTTCAGATTCTGTGTCTCCCTCTCTCTCTGCCCCTCCCCCATTCACGCTCTGTCTCTCTCTGTCCCTCAGAAATAACATTAAAGAAGGGGCAGTCTCTACCTTTGGCCATGTTTTTTATATGCTTTCTACCATCTTTCTGAAAACCTTCAAGAAAAGTTAATTTATCTGAAATAAACATGAAAATCAGAGATTTTCAGTTTATTTTTATTTTATTTTTTTTAAATTTTTTTTTTCAACGTTTATTTATTTTTGGGACAGAGAGAGACAGAGCATGAACGGGGGAGGGGCAGAGAGAGAGGGAGACACAGAATCGGAAGCAGGCTCCAGGCTCCGAGCCATCAGCCCAGAGTCTGACGCGGGCTCGAACTCACGGACCGCGAGATCGTGACCTGGCTGAAGTCGGACGTTTAAACCGACTGCGCCACCCAGGCGCCCCAAGAAAGAAAGATTCAGTTTATTTTTAATTTTATTTTTATTTGAGAGAGAGATTGAGATTGAGATTGAGATTGAAGGAGGCATGAGCAAAGGAGAGGTACAGAGGGAGAAAGAGATCCCAAGTAGGCTCCACGCCAAACAGGGCTCGATCCCACAACCCTGGGATCATGACCTGAGCTGAAACCAAGAGTCAGATGCTTAACTGACCGAGCCACCCAGGCACCCTGATATTTTCAGTTTTATTTATTTTTTATTTTTTTTTTTCAACGTTTATTCATTTTGGGACAGAGAGAGACAGAGCATGAACGGGGAGGGGCAGAGAGAGAAAGAGACACAGAATCGGAAACAGGCTCCAGGCTCTGAGCCATCAGCCCAGAGCCTGACGCGGGGCTCGAACTCACAGACCGCGAGATCGTGACCTGGCTGAAGTTGGACGCTTAACCGACTGCGCCACACCAGGCGCCCCAATATTTTCAGTTTTAAATGAGGCATTCAACCTGACGACACGAAGGCCGTTCTGTGACCCCTTTGTTCATCAAATTTGACAGCTCAAGTTTTTTAATGGGACATTTTCCTTATGGAGAAAAAATACCCTACATTTTAGAGGTGAATATGAACTATTATTTATGTGGCAGTGGCCATATAGCTATAATAATATAATCTGTAAGCTGAAAGAGACTTGAGATCACTGTCTAGTTTGATCCTCCTCCTATTAGGGAAAAGGGGGAGCAAACTCAATGAGATTAAACGGCTGCCTTACTGTGATAAGGAAACGATCCCAGCTTGACACCCAGGATCTCTGTTTTGCAGCAGCTCTTGCTTACTGAGCATTTCAGAGTGGAGCAAACACACTGCCAGGCCTTTTACATGCATCACAGATCCTCACAATAAGGAAGTGAGGGAAGTCTTATTATCATTCCTTATTTTTCTTTTTTTTCAGATGAGGAAACTGTCCAGAGAGGCTAAGTAATATTTCTACATTACACAGCAAGTAAGACTCAGAGCCTGTCTTCAGCCTCATTGAATCACCTTTCCCCAACACTTAATGGCCTTTCCTACCCTATGCCTTCGCTTATGATGCCTCCCTTACCTGTCAGACTTCTTCCCCATTCTTAACAGACAACAGAAATGTCACAACTTTGGGAGCCACTCCAACCCTGTCTTCTGGATTCCAGAAACGCTTTGTTCATTCCCCCATCAAAGTCCTTATATTGTAACATTATGAAGGATCTATTCCCATCCTCCTTCCCATAGGATGTTACCTCCCTGAAGACTGTCTTATTTTTCCTTTACATTTCTTAGACTTAGCATTTATCCAGGACATGGAAGATGCTTATCAAGTGTTAGTTGGATGACTATATTATAAGACAGACTCTGTGTTGTAGAGAACTGAAACTGATACATTCACATTTTCAGAGCTGAAAACAGTGTGGCACCTAAGTATTATTTGTAATTATTTGCGAACCAAGCTACAACTATTTCTTATAGGCTCTAAGTAATCAAGTGCCTTCCCATATGGAGAGTTATGCATCCTTTTTACGATTCAGCCAATATGAATAATATAGAATTAGATCATTTTTTCATAATCTGCCAAAACTTGGAGAAATGGCATTCTGGTACATGCCTTCCTCTTAAATATTTATTTGAGAATTATTTGTGAAGTATTTTAGAAATAGAATTCTGTGTCTCTATAGAATAGCATATATAATTCACAACCCTGCTGTACCTCAGATTCAATGATTAAATGGATAGATTTTCCTGGAGTAATACTCTGGCATTCAATTTCAAAAATAATTTATTAAAATTGCAGCATTCCTACCAAAACACAAAGTAGAAATATTTAAAATTGTGAACAGAACACGACCCCTTCAGAAATGTTTCTCCTGTTTTATTCTTGTATTCCCTTTGCTGCTGCTTTTTTTTTTTTTTTTTGTATCTGTCACATGGTGGTCAAGATGTACACCCTTAAATTACTTTTAACAGACTCTCTTTAATATCAAAGTATATTTCATTATGAAACATAATGATTTTCTCTCTCTGCTACTCAGAATCTTTGATTTGCCAGTGATTGGACAAAGCTGAATTTTGAAAATATTGTTTATGTACCCTTAGAAAATGGCACTTAAATTTGTATTTTCCCCAAATTATCTTTTTAATTTTTTTAATGTTTATTCATTTTTGACAGAGTGTGAGCAGGGGAGGGGCAGAGAGAGAAGAAGACACAGAATCGGAAGCAGGCACCAGGCCCTGAGCTGTCAGCACAGAGCCCAACATGGGGCTCGAACTCACAAACTGCAAGATCATGACCTGAGCTGAAGTCAGACGCTTAACCGACTGAGCCACCCAGGCGCCCCTTCCCCAAATTATTTTAATTTTTCCCGAAAACAAATATATATATGAGGTTTACTAGTAGCCAGGATCAGAGAGGCCGAAAGTGGGATGGTGGTTGTCAGGGCCTGGGAGGAAAGGTAGAATCGGGCGTTGTTATTTAATGGGCATAGAGTTGCAGGTTTACAAGGTGAAAATAGTTCTAGAGATGGATGGTGGTGAGGGCAGCACATCCTGCATGTATTTCATACCACTGAACTCTACACTTGGAAAAATGGTTTAGGGTTGCCTGGGTAGCTCAGTCGGTTAAGCATCCAACTATTTTAAGTTCGTGTATTGATTTCGAGAGAGAGTGAGTGGGGAGGGGCAGAGAAAGAGGGAGAGAGAGAATCCCAAGCAGGCTCCATACTATCAATGCAGGGCTCAAACTCATGAACTGTGATTGCACAGACTGAGCCACAACCAAGAGTTGGGTGCTTAACTCAGCCACCCAGGCACCCCAAGCAACCAGCCTTTGATTTCAGTTCAGGTCTTGATTTCACGGTTTGTGAGTTCAAACCCCACTTTGGGCTCTGCTGCACTGACAACACAAAGCCTGCTTGGGATTCTCTGTTTCCCTCTCTCTGCCCTACCGCTACTCACCCTCTCTCAAAAAGAAACATTTTAAAAAAAAGGTTTAGAATGGTAAATTTTTATGTTTGTATATTTTATCACAATAAAATTTTAGAAAAAAAAAGTTATGATAGTCACCTCAAAGTCTTTTTATGCCTGGAAAAAAATGTTAATGTGAATGAAATAAGAGTTCAATGAAATTTTACCAAAATTTTGTCAGAAATCCATCAAAAACAATTCAAGAGCATGGTGCTCTAATTTCAGTACTGGCATCATTAACTCAATGTATTTATTGAGTAATTGATCCAGCTTTCAACTTAGATCTTCGATCATAGTGTAATCAAAAATAATTATTTTCACACTCCATGACAGACATATTAATATGAATGTAGAAATCCATACACACAAAAAAATAGCATATCCATGATGAATAAAAATGATAGGCATATTCTAGAAAAATATAATGACTCTTTCAGAAATTTTCACAAACCAGACCTAACAAATATTAAACTCTTAACGGATGCATCTGAGGTTTTGCATTATTATTAAAATTGTTTTTTGGATATAAGTGTTTATCTTATTTAGTTTATGAAGATTATGTTAGCTACAAGATTATACATGAATGTAGTAACTATAAAAATTACCTTTTGAATATGGTAATTATAAAAAAAGATTATTTTTTTAAATTGAACATTCTAATTCATAAATGTTTTATGGAGAATAAACTGATAGCAAAATGGGATATTCCATTTGGAAGAAGGTATAAAACTTCTCCACTGAAAATATATGCCTGGGGATGGATGAGGAGGGGAAAAGAAAAGGGGCTGGAAAATTATTTTGAGACTTTTGTCCTTCTCCCATTTGTTTGCTTGTGCAGTTTTCAGTTTATCGATATATTGAAAACATCTCAAAAAACTACAAGAAAACCAACCTGAGAATTAAAATTATTAAGTTGAAGCTCATCTATTTCCTCATGATACAGAACCAGACTTCCTAAAATTGTTCAGTGCTCTGAATTTTCTGTATTTTATTTTTTTAATATTGATACTGACCAATATTTTTTGTAAGTTTATTTATTTATTGTGTGTGTGTGTGTGTGTGTGTGTGTGTGTGTGTGAGAGAGAGAGAGAGAGAGAGAGAGAGAGAGAGAGAGAGAGAGAATCTGAAGCAGGTTCCCTGCTGTCAGCACAGAGCCCATTGGAGGGATCGAACTCACAGACTGTGAGAACATAAACTGAGCTGAAATCAAGAGTTGGACTCTTAACCAATTGAGCCACCCAGGTGTCCCAAGAGTACTACTGATCTTTTTGCTAGAACACTTGAGTTTGTCTCCAGAAAGCTAAATGGAAACATGTTGTATATTTATCCTCTTATCTATTAGAACAAGATTGTGTTGAGTAGGTACCCTTTTAATGTTTATTTGTTTTTGAGAGAGACAGAGAGACAGAGCAGGGGAAGGCATAGAGAGAGGGAGACACAGATATCTGAAGCAGGCTCCAGGCTCTGAGCTGCCGACACAGAGCCCGAAGCAGGGCTCAAAGTCACAAACCGTGAGATCATGACCTGAGCCAAAGTCGGATGCTCAACCAACTGAGCCACCCAGGCATCCTGAGTAGGTGCACTTTTGGGCCTCTCTCTGTTCTCCCTATCTCTGTGGACTCTAAAAAATATGTAGCATTTATCCTATCATTTAATTATCTTACCCAGATGTGTTGCAGTATCCCATCACCTGTCCCCTTGTTACTCCTCATCCTTGAAGGAGGCAAGGAATGGTCATGATTAATCAAGAGTTAGGTCCCTTGCTGGTAGTTCAGGGGTTGTGGAAGATAAAGTGAGCTTTCCTCCTTGTGGAAAAAAAAAAAGATGAACCAAACCAATACTAAAGTCACAAGTGCTTCACTGACTTACAGAAATGATCACAGTATTAGGTACCAGTGAAAAGAGATCCCTGGAAAACAGGGAGTTTCAGAGGCACAGAAAGAATCAGGTCGAATTACCCTGTGATCCAAAATGCAGTTCATCTGCCTGTAGACAGCATGAATGTACCATTAAAAATATCCGTGTTGAACAACACCAAGCTAAAATCTGGAATCAAGAGGCGCCTGGGTCGCTCAGTCAGTTAAGCGTCGAGCTTTGGCTCAGGTCATGATCTCACAGTTTGTGAGTTCATGACCCACATCAGTCTCTGTGCTGACAGCTCAGAGCCTAGAGCCTGCTTCGGATTCTGTGTCTCCCTCTCTCTTCCTACCCTGGTCACACTCCGTCTCTGTCTCTTATAAATAAGTAAATGTTAAATTTTAAAAAAATAAATAAATAAAATCTGGAATCAAATAAGACACCACATGTGCAATATTTTTTTAAATTAAAAAAAAAAAAGTTTCAAGTACACAGTACCTGGTTGTGAGACTAATTAATTGCTGCTGATGACAACATTTCCTGAGTAACATCTTCATAGGAGAATGAAAATTTAGTATTCTGAAGCCCTGATAATGTCAGGAATTAGTCAGTCCATGTCCCCCCTTTTACTGCTTTTCAAATGAAAGCAAATCATAGAAGGAAATTGAAACTATAACTGCTTCTGCAACACTTAGTTCCTCAGGGGGTACTTGGACTAAAAGGAGTGCACAACAGCAAAACACAGTTAAGGTACAAGTTCTATGAGTCATCAAATGCGGTTTGTATAATTCCAAAACATTCATAAGCTAAATTGTACTGGGATAATTTGTGAGCAATGTTCTGACCTCTAGCATTTCCAAGTCCCACTTGACTTTGTAGCTTAGGGGTATTTTTTTTTTTTTTTTAAGCAGACTGTGTCACTTTAATTTTGTGATTCCCAAGTCCATTCTGCTCCAAGCCATGTATAATTGTACATTCTTTATTCCAAAGGCAGAGCAACTAAAGATGGAGAGTTGGAGGTGGGTTAAGACAAGAAACGCTGTATGACAAAACAGAACCAAATTAATGGATATTAATTTTTAGAATACATATACCAAAATATTCTGGTTTCCTAGAGAGATCTTAATAAAACAGATACTGATAAAAGCTTTAGCGTCAAAAACCAAACCTCAAGAACATTTTGTTTGGCTGTCCTAAAGAAATGCTACCTACGTCTTCAACTGCTTGCCATGAACATTATGAGGTTAAAATTGCACCTCAGTATTTAGGTATATCAACAAAACAGCACTTTCTTCAGGCAGAGAAGACTTCTCCAAAGTGGACAGTCATAAACCTTGTAAAATTCTAACATAGAGCTTATATAGATGGGTTAAAAGATGAAGTATGTCTACATTTTTAAAAGAAAGAGTACAAAAAGGTAAATTCAGTAATCTTTTGAAAAATGTTTAAATTAAGCTTTTCATGGAGTGGTAAATATCGGTCTCATGATATTCCCAGCTGAATCTGCACATCATATTTCCATCAATATCCCTCATGTACTGTTTTTCATGTAAGAAGCTCATGGTTTGATCTAAATATGTGTTTTGCCAAATACCTATTGAAAAGTGATTCAGGTTTTTAATTTCCCCAAATTTACAGAATATTATTCAGTGGAAACAGTATTTTGGACTCAAATATTTGTACTACAAACTTTATACTTAAATTATGGATTTTAAGTGTTGTATCTTTGCAGAATACATACCTAAGGGAACATTAGCTCAACAACCATTAATATATTTCCTGTAAAATATTCAAGGGTTTACACTTGACAAAGTTATATGAGACAGTTCTCCAGAATAGCCACATTTTTCATGTTGAAGAGGTAAATTCAGTATCTCAATACACCAGTAGGAGACATTTACAATCAGTTGTGCTTTTAGACAGTTGTATTACTAGGCAGCCTCAACATGTGAGTAACTAATTAGATTATTTTCATGCTGTTTCTAAACCAAGCTCCTTTTTCCTTATATCTTTCTGATCTATAGAATTAGGTAATTATAAATACTGAAGTATCTTTAAAATATTTTTAAAATGTTTACATTATTTAATCTTCATAAATTCTTTTATCCTTGCCTAAATCTTGTATTTATTATTGTATTAATTGTTAAATGGTGTTACTGTAGGCAACAGCAACTTGGGGGTGAAATGTTTATTTTTACCTCTGTCTATTGTAGAGTAAATACCCTTAATAATGAAGTTTTCAGCATCCCGGTTTTTCCCTTTTTATAAATTGATAATAATTTTTCTTTTACCTAAATTAATTTCTCTTGCACTATAGAACAAATAATATTTGTGAAAAGGAAAATTTAAACTAGAAATAACATGATTATTCTGAAAGCTTCATATACTTTTCCATTCTTTTTTTTTAAATTTTTTTTAATGTTTATTTATTTTTGAGACAGAGAGAGACAGAGCATGAACAGGGGAGGGAGACACAGAATCTGAAACAGGCTCCAGGCTCTGAGCTGTCAGCACAGAGCCCGACGCGAGGCTCGAACTCACAGACCGCGAGATCATGACCTGAGCCGAAGTCGGCTGCTTAACCGACTGAGCCACCCAGGCGCCCCATATACTTTTCCATTCTTAAAGAAAAGTAGGTCAGTGGTAGGATTGTACCTGCCAAGACAATCTTCTATTAAAGATTCTATGGGGGCAACCTGGGTGCCTAATAAGGCATCGGGCTCTTGATTTCGGCTCAGGCCATCATCTTGAGGTTTGTGAGATCAAGCCCTGCATTGGGCTCTGTGCTGATAGTGCAGAGTCTCCTTGGGATTCTCTGTCTCCTCTCTCTCTCTCTTCCCCTCATGCACACTCTTTCTGCCCCCCTCCCTCCCTCCCTCTCTCTCTGACTCTCAAAATAAACATTAAAAAAAAAAGATTGTGTGGGCTATATATTGATATCTGGAAAAGATTTATTAACACTTTATCTTTTACCTGAAAAAAGGGTTTCATCACACATTTAATAGACTCAGCCTAGATATATTAACCAGAATGATATAAAAATTATAAAATGAATGCTTGAATTATATATACATATATATAATTATACATATATAAAATTATACATATATATATAAAATACTGAGATTTTTTTCTTTAGCAGACTGTAGAATGGACAGCAAAAGAAAAACCAAGTTTAAACAGATCATTAATGTGGGTAATTGCCTTGAAAAAAAGATGGTGTAATCATCTGTATCAGTTTCAGAATCACACCTTTTTGTATGCATCTACCCAGATTTTCTTAATATCACTTTTTTACACAAAGGTACCATACCTCTTTAATGTGTTGATGGCAGAATCAACATTCACCAAATGGCTGGACCATTTCCAAACTGTTCCTTTCAACCACTTAATCACCAACATTATAGTTAGTTTAGACCCATTATTTTCAGTTTTATTAAAAATGGACTTTCTGTTTCTAGATGAAACCTTATTTAGAATTCTAATTTCGAGAATATAAATGTTTTTACTAATTGGATTCAGTTGGCAAGATGAGCACATAAATCTATTTCTGCCTGCCCAGATCCCTTAAGAAAGAAATAGATGTATGCATATTTAAATATAAATATGTGTTTTATGATACATCCTTAACAATAATGAGGGAGGGGGAAAAAAAGGAGACAATTGGCCAGATCTCTGATTTTGAGGCATTCCTGAAGGAAATAAGACAAGAGGAAATCACAATCCAAAAAATGTTTGAGAAAACTCTTTCTAGGGGCGCCTGGGTGGTTCAGTCTGTGAAGCGTCCGACTTCGGTTCAGGTCCTGATCTCATGGCTCGTGGGTGCGAGCCCCGCGTCGGGCTCTGTGCTGACGGCTCAGAGCCTGGAGCCTGCTTTGGATTCTGTGTGTGTGTGTGTCTCTCTCTGCCCCTCCCTGGCTCACGCTCTGTCTCTTTCTCTCCCTCAAAAATCAATACACATTAAAAAAAAAAATTAAAGAAAACTCTCTTATAGGTGGAAGTAGTTCTAGAGATTCTGTAAATACATAGTCAAAATACATAAGGTAGTACATGTTTCTGGGAAAATCACTGGATGAGCAGTGGGAACCATGTGTGGAACGGTTGAATTATTCCTCGTTCTTCTTCCCCTCACAGTAATCTGTGGGCAGCTGCAGTTTTTACCCCAGGCTAAAGTAGCAAATATGGCTTACAAAGACATGGTACTATCCCAGATGGCTTATAATCTGAAATAGAAGTGGGTAAGCCACATACTCCGAAGAGAAGCTACCTGCAGGCACCTTACCCCAGCATGGCACCCTCTGCACCCCACAGTCAGCAGACGCACCTGCAGATGGGCAAGCAGATGGGAGTCTCACCTACCAAGATGAGTAGACAGCCAAGGAAGACCAAGAAAGACAGATATCGTGAAAGAAATTCAATAATGCCAAAATTGAAGGCCTAACAACTGAGAAAACAAAGTAAAAACTTTAAAATAAGAATAATGATGTCCTCAGGAGTTCATATACGACATGAAATATTCATAAAACAAAAATAAATGGATGAAAAGGAAACAATTAGAGATTGGAAATAAAAAATACCTTTACTTATAAACTTAATAAGAATGATAGGTCAGGTTTAATACATATGAAATGTTTACTGAAAACAATAAAACATGAGTTTAGTTTTATATTGTACTAGGCATCTGTACTAGTTATTTATTGTTACGTAAAACTTCTCTCCCCAAAACTTAGTAAAGAGTGCAACCAGCACGTATTATCTCCTAGTTTCTGGAGGTCAGGAATCTGGGCACAGTTTATCTGAATGTTTCTGGCGTAAATGCTCTCACAGGGCTGCAAAGGGGGCCACCTGGGGCTTCAGTCATCTCAAGGCTCAGCTTGGGAAAAATCTACTTCCAAACTCAGTCATGTGGGTGTTGGCAGAAGCCTTCTAGTCTTTTCTGGCTGTTGGCTGGACACATCAGTTCCTTACCACATGGGTGTGCCACAAATGGTAGAGTGAGGGATGAGAGAGAGGGCCAAGACAAGCCACAGTCTTTTCATAACCTAATCTCAGAAGTGACACCTCATCACTGTTGCCTTATTCTCTTCCTTAACGGTGAGTCAGTGAGTCCAACCCATATTCCAGAAGAGAGAATTGCACGTTTGTGTGACTATAGGGAGGCAGGGCTCATTGGGGGCCATCTCAGGATTCTCAAAAGTGTCCTCCCCTCACATCATAGGCTCAAAGCTCAGAATCTCCTCTAAACCAGGTCCAGGTGTGGTGCTGCTTAGGCATAGTTCCTTAATTAGAGCTCACTGAGTACTCCATCTGTAAGCTGAAGAGACAGGTTACCTATCTCCCATACATCCAACATCCAGTGGTGGGACAGGCAAAGGAGAACCGCTGTAGACATCTCTCCTCAAAAGGTGGTGAGGAATGGGAAACTCAAAAAGTCACTCCTACACAGAAATTCTGGAAAATGTTGGAAGCTGGGAAAATGTTGGTAGTTTTTGCTTAAGTCTCAAGGGCTAGGACTAATTCCCCGTGCCTCTCAGCTCCGCATCTGGGTCATCTTTCCTTTTCTTTGAAAGGTAGCATGTGTTTGCTGCTGAGTAGCATGTGTGAATGTTTACATTATGAAAGACTATAGGATACGCATATGTGTGGACACACACAAAAATAGTTAAGAGTTGTTTCTAGGTTATGGAATATTTTTCGTTACTGTGAATATCTGTGTTTCCTAAATTTTCTACAGTAAACATCTTCAATTTTTGTAACAGACACACACACATAAAACGTTTTTAAGCATGGAAGAAAATCACTTAATTCAATACCCAAAGGTAATCTAATGAATTCACTTTTACTACCAGATCACAAGACGCAAAATGTATAAATCACATTGCCAGTTTATTAATTCATGTTAAGAAATAGTAGCTAGCAAAAACTAAGTCAGAATGAGAGGGTTGCTTGGTGAACACTCAATCGGAGCAAAAGATAAAAGGAGTAACTATATCCACACGCTGTATGTTGATCGATGTTTCCACTGTGGTACAAACGGTGACACTGAGTCCGTCTGTCAAGTGATACATGGACTTGAGCTGAGCCGGGTTTGCCTTTCAAACCTGCTTCTATGGTGTGAAAAGATCATCCCTCTTCTGTTATCCCAGTTTTCCACACGGAGTACAATTCAGCAGCTTAGATTTCAGTCTTTTAAAACACAGTTGCATTTGTATTAAGTCTCCCAAACGACTCCAAACCAAATAAATCTCTGTATTTATAAAAAAAAAACAAACAACTGGGGGGTCATTCTTGCAAATGATGAGCACCTTTATGTTTGAACTCTTGCTGATTTTACTCTCAGAGTTCTGAATTACTTCTTTATTACTTCAGGTACTGACTAAAAATATTCTGGGTGCACTTTCTAAATTAGTTTTTTAAGATGTAGTCACTTCAACACTGGTAGACTTTTCTTCTTCTAGAAACCTACCTACCACCTAAATAATAAATAGTGCCTGCCTCCCAATGAAATGATTTCACATATTTAGTGTGTTTAGCATATTACCTGCAGGCATTAACTGTGGTAATAAGAATGCTGAAGCATTCTAAATTATTCTGGAAGGGGCATTCTAGGAGTTCACCCTCCTTCAGGGCAGCTAGAAATATGGTATCCATCACAGTGAATGTGGCATCGCCACTTCTTCTGGAGCTCCTTCAAAACAGGATTCATAATTTCAGCATAATTGATGTGCAGGCTGATTTTTGCAAAGTGAGAAATAAAATCAGTGACCGCTAGTGTTCTGTTTTACCCTGTTGATTCAGTGGCCATTTTTCTCATGCTTAGGATTAACTTTCAGATAGCTTGTAAATTATAGCGTATTTTTTAAAGCACTATGTCCAAATTTGTCATTTGTTCTGAAAATCAATCCATACTGAATATGATGAATCGTGACATTGTGCTGTCATATTATATATACATAGTCATTTCCTCCTTTTTGGAAGTGGGGGTGGGGAGTAGCATGATCCTATTGCCATGGTGCATTTAGTGATTAAATCCATCAAAGAATTCTTGAAACAATTATTTTCGTGTAGTGGTCAGGAACAACTAAAGGCTGTGAGTTAGCAGGCATATAATTATCCTTCAGGGGTTGAATCTCTTAGACCAGTGCAGGAGAACATGGATCCCAAGAGCTCTACCGGATTATCAAACAATAAAATTGACCAGATGAAAAGGACAGCCCACCTCCTTACTCTCCATTTTCATGTGTGAACCCCTCTAAATAAAGTCATGTAAACCTGCACAGTAAGCATATAATTCTCATGCTTGCAGATTCAGTATGAGTGCCTTTTTTCAGAAGGTCGCTCTCCTGGGCACTTATGTGATTTTGTTAGAGAAGGAAATGTAAGAGTAGTGAAGTAAACATGGCTATGAAAATCCAACATACTAATAACATAGCCATTGATAGGTAGAGAGAGAACCAGACATTTTGTGAGTGATTTTTTTTTTCTTTCAGTTAGAGCGGTACTACTCAAAGCATAACCTGTGGACTGATGCCAATAGGTGAGCTGAAACTACTGATCAGTCACAGAATATAAATCAGCGCACTGTTTTCCTTATTCTTTTGCAAAACCTTGTCTCAGTGTGGACCGGTAATAAACATTTGAGACTAGAATTTTGAGAAGCAGTCAGCCAGAGTAGTAGTTCCAGTCAGTTCTGCTAGCCTGCTGCCCGTGTCATGGCCTAGGTGCGTGGTCTGGACTCTGCTGCTCATCTACCATGTGATTCTGATTGGTTTCACTTAGCTGTTTTGCCTCTGGGTTTTGCCCTCTTTGTGAAGGATGTGGCACCGATAATCCCTGAGCTCCTTGTCAGAGATGTAAGTCAAATTTATGCAGTGATTGAGTTTGAGTATAGAGAAAAGGCTAGG
The DNA here is from genome assembly GCF_007474595.2 of Lynx canadensis. Lineage (NCBI taxonomy): Eukaryota > Metazoa > Chordata > Mammalia > Carnivora > Felidae > Lynx > Lynx canadensis. Next base: position 138,470,875 of record NC_044307.1, on the reverse strand, counting down.
TAAATAATGGCAATTAAAAATTATACTATTAAAATGGTGTCTGTGAATGCTGCGTAAGGTAACATGATTATGAAAAGTGAAACAGTCTGCCCTATAGTATTTGCATATATACTGTATTTCAACTATGTAAAAACATACACAAAAAAGGATGAGCATTATTTAAAAAAAAAAAATAAAGCATTGGGAAACTCTGAAGCCTAGGTATTTCTTTCTCTGTTACCTAAATTTTGATAACATGGTTATATCCTTCACAAATAGAAGTGAAGAAATAGCATACAAATGTATTCAGTTCAACAGAGTACACCTCCACTTTTGGGGCTTTTTCTATATTCCTTAATGAATGTAACTGCTCTGTTTCCACCATTTGGGATATCCATCCTATGGCATTTCTCAGTTCCTTCCTACACCAGGCAAGGCTCTTCAGTGCAAATATTTGCATACTTCCAGCCAGTCTAGAGTCAAAGAAGCTGTTCATTGGACAGTACCTATGTAACCTATTACATTAAAAGAGACATAGCTTCTAGCTAAAGCATTCTCCACCTGTCCTTTGTATTCCCTTCCAGTCTTCTCAGGAACCTTAAATCACTTCTGTCTTTAAAAATGAAAGTTTCCTCCCTTGACTCTACACCCTTTTCCAGCACTTCTTTACCATTCCTCTCCCTTTCACAACCAAACTTTTGAAAGAGTTGTTGGAGCTAGTTGGCCTTCTTGTCTCTCCTTTGTACCTCACCCCTTCCGATCAGTCTGATGTCTTAGACTATATATATGACCATCTTCTGATGGTCCTTGACCCCCATGTATTTAAATCCAGTAAATTTTCTTGATTTCTGTGTCAATCAGATACAGAATCCACTCTACAATAAAACAGAAAACAAATTTGCTAAGGGGTCTTACATAGCTCACAGAACTCTAAGAGTGCCCGTGAGACAGGCTCGGTGGCTAAATGTCGAGGAGCAAGGCTCACCTGGGACAGCTGGAGAGAAAATATCATTGCTGCTTCTGGTCAGCCTTGATAAGACTCCGGGCTGGATGACAGAACCTCTGCTGCTCCCCTCCATGAATAGCCAAACGCTTCTCCCACCTGACATGCAGAAAACTTACTCTCTGCAGTGTGGCCCTCTTTTCCCTCTTATACGTAAATAAATCTGTCATTCATCTAAATTCCAGTGAGTTATTCATCACTACATTCCCACAGCCTAAGATCATATATCATACCTGAATGTCATACATCAATATTATCAACATTCCTATTTCATGATAATGAGGTTTACAATGATATTTTCTTTTTTTTTTTTTTTTTTTTTTTCAACGTTTATTTTATTTTCGGGACAGAGAGAGACAGAGCATGAACGGGGGAGGGGCAGAGAGAGAGGGAGACACAGAATCGGAAACAGGCTCCAGGCTCCGAGCCATCAGCCCAGAGCCCGACGCGGGGCTCGAACTCACGGAGTGCGAGATCGTGACCTGGCTGAAGTCGGACGCTTAACCGACTGCGCCACCCAGGCGCCCCTACAATGATATTTTCAATATTTGCATGTGTGTGTGTCTTTAAAAGTAACCCCTTAATCTGGAAAGCTATCTTATAGTTTTTAGTTATGGGAAAGCTAACATTGTCTCCTCAAGAAAAGCATGCCAGGGGCGCCTGGATGGCTCATTCGGTTAAGCGTCTGACTTTGGCTCAGGTCATGATCTCACAGTTGATGTGTTCGAGCCCCACGTCAGGCTCTGTGCTGACATCTCAGAGCCTGGAGCCTGCTTTGGATTCTGTGTCTCCCTCTCTCTCTGCCCTTCCCCACTCAAGCTCTCTCTCTGTCTCAAAAATAAATAAACATTAAAAAAAAAAAAAAGTTTTAAAAAAATTAAAAAAAAGAAAAGCATGCCATTTTATAGTTTGTAGCATTAACAAATTCAAGCAATTATAACTTAGGATCTTACAATGTTAGCTTAGAAGTCTTTAGGTTTTTGTTGAAATGCAGCTCTTTGGGCTTAAATTCAATTTATGTTGTAGCAGTTCTTACATTTCAATTCCAAGATCTAGCCCTAAAGTAATATTTACTGGTTCTGTTTCTTGTTTGTTTCCCCTTCTCTGCTCCCTGATCAGTATTGTCCAAGAATTAATGAATCGTGTCCATCAAAGATTAGTACTAATGATCTTATTTCCATAAAAACAGACTCACAGACTCACCACTCTGCCAGCTTTTTTCTTCTGCAAGCTTGCTTGTAGGAAATGATCCATTAGTTAACAATTTAAAATAAACTAGAAAATGTTTGTCTTCCATAAATCTGACTATGACCTAGGCCTTAATGTGTTTCAGTATTTTCCTAAAAGATAAATTTTGTAAAAATCTGTAATGAAAGCTATAATGACTACTTTTTAATCTATGCTCTAAAAACTGATGAAGAAAACTAGCTTTCTTAGTTTCATGAGATACTCGCTATAAATGAGACAAGATATTTCCTCACCACCAGAATTCAGGTAAACATTTAATTAGAGATACAGTCCTTATCTTGGAGGAGATGCAGACGGAATTTGTGGGGGAGAGTCTAGAGAGGAGGTAAGTTTTCAGATAAAGAGCTGCGCAAATCTGCACAGGATCTACTTGAATTTTTGCTAGATGCTAGGCCATGAATGCATAATGTGAAATTCCACAAAGTCAAGCAAAGAAGAAGGCAAGAGCAGTATGCAAAACAGTTCCCAGGGCTCATAGTTAGGCGGGAACCATTCAAGCTCCAACTAGCCAGAGTAGATGGATAGTCCATGGTAATCACCTGGTGCATCTAGTGGGGATCCTGGTGGGGTCAGGCCCTAGTAGCAGAGCTGGACCGCATTTGGAGTGATGGCTACTCTAGACCCACACTAGCAAAGCTTGAAAAAGGGCCTTAAACGGATCATGCCAGTCTGCAGGTGGCTCAGTGGCCTGCCAGAACAAAGTCCAACTACCATGAAGAGAAGAAAACAAAATTTCTTATTTAAATATGTGAGTGGATTAAGCAGCTATTTGGGCCTTATTTGGGAGCAGTTTTAAAGTTATAAATTCAGGGGCACTTAGGTAGCTCTGTTAGGTGTCCTACTGTTGATTTTGGCTCAGGTCATGTTCTCAGGGTTGGTGAGATCAAGCCGCACCAGGCTCTGTGCTGACAGCTTGGAGCCTGCTTGGGATTCTCTCTTTCCTTCTCTCTGCCCCTCCCTCCCCTCTCCCTCCCTCCCCCTCTCTCTCTCTCTCTCAAAATAAATAAAGAATCTTTAAAAAAAAAGTAAAAAATAAAGTTATGAATTCCATGCTTTCATAATTATGGGAACATTTAGATTTCCTGTTTCTTGTTCTTTTGAGGAATTAGTCCATTTGACCTGAGCTGTCCATCATTGGCATAAAGTTGGTGCTAACATTCCCTTATTCTTTTAATGTCTATATGGGGCGCCTGGGTGGCGCAGTCGGTTAAGCGTCCGACTTCAGCCAGGTCACGATCTCGCGGTCCGTGAGTTCGAGCCCCGCATCAGGCTCTGGGCTGATGGCTCAGAGCCTGGAGCCTGTTTCCGATTCTGTGTCTCCCTCTCTCTCTGCCCCTCCCCTGTTCATGCTTTGTCTCTCTCTGTCCCCCCAAAAAATAAATAAACGTTGAAAAAAAAATTAAAAAAAAATGTCTATAGGACCTGTCAGGGTACCCATTTTTTTCATTCTTCATATTGGTTATTTGTCTTCTCTTTCTTCCTTGGCTTGAATTACTTCAGTTAACCATCCCCCACATTCATGGATGTTTGGGTCATGCCCAATTTTTTCTTACTATAAATTATGTGTTACTGTATAACCATGTGCACATACCGTTGCATATTTGCAGAGCTGAATCTTCATGGTAGATACTTGGAAGTGAGATTGGCTAGATCCCAAAATACCTATATACTTCTATTAGATATTGCCAAATTCCCCTGCATCATGGTTGAACAATTTTGTTTCCCTTCCAGTAGTATATGGAAAGTAGCTCTTTCTCCACAGCTTTTCTGACAGGATATGTTGTCAAGCTTTTGATTCATAAATCTGATACTTGAATGATGGTATATCAATGTAATGTAATTTGGACTTATTTATGCATAAGGTTAAACGTCTTCTTAAAGTGCAATTATGTGTTTCCTTTTAGTGAATCTGTATACATTTTTTGTCCATTTTTTATTAGGTTTTTGGTTTTTTCTTCTGTTTAAAAGAGCTCTTTAGATCAGCAAACTGTAGCCTTGCCCAGACTGAATACTCTGATCATCCTCACAACTCAGTATTTGTACCTTACATGTCCTCTTGGTACAGTTGTACCTTCCTGTGGAAATTAACCCTCTAAAGTTTAGCATTTGCTTAAACATTTGTCTAAACATTTGTCTGTTGACTCTGCTTATGCTTATTGATTATGATTGTTATTTTTGTTTTGTTCTGTTTCTCGCCATGCAAAGTCATTTATTTTTTCTAAAAGTTGATCGTGGCTGGCAAGATTTACCCTTCTCCCAGGTTATAAAGAAATCCACCCACATTGTCCTGTAATACTTGCATATTTTCAACATTTGCTTCTATGTCTGGAATGTGTTTAGAGTATATTCTGATGTATAATTGGAAGATTCGAGGAATATTATCCCTTTCTAAATAACTATTCATTTTTTATAACACTACCTTTTCATGTTTATTCTGTACTAAATTTCCATTCTTCTCCTCTGTAAATAGCATCAATATTGAATAGGTTCATCAAAGAAGAATGGAATTTGCAAAATAAGGAGTCAAATTATTTTCAGTTTATTTAAAGCTAGGTTACCTAATTTGAACTATGTAAATAACTTTTGGATTTTTTTTTGAACTGTGTAAATAATTTTTTTGTTTTTTTGGAACTACGTAAATAATTTTTAATACAGCACAGGGGTGCCTGAGTGGCTCAGTCAGTTAAAAGGCTGACTTTCGGCTCAGTTTGTGAGTTCGAGCCCCGCGTCGGGCTCTGTGCTGACAGCCCAGAGCCTGGAGCCTGCTTCAGATTCTGTGTCTCCCTCTCTCTCTGCCCCTCCCCTGCTTGTGCTCTGTCTTTCTCTCTCAAAAATAAACATTAAAAAAAAAATTTAAATACAGCACAGAATAAAATGTATGAACTCATTTATTTATATTGTTACTTATTCATCGTTTTGTAAGTTCATGTTGTTGAAATAATCAGCCCAGTTTTGCTCTCTATTCTGTTCAGCACCCAGGTCAGGACAGGACGTGGTTTCCCACTAATGTGGGATCAGATGATGGCCCCTACCTCGCCAGGCTTCTTCTCTCTTAACTGTACTTCAAAATGAAAGCTCAAAGAATGGATTTTAGTTCTTTTCCCAAACTGAGGTTTCCTTATGAAAGGCAAACAATCAATCAACTAGTAAACAATCTATCTTTGATACCAACCATGGATTGCTGTATATACAAAAATCCTTTTTAAAGTATCACCAACCCAATTAGTGATAAGACTATAAATTGCTGACAACATCCAATTAACTAAGGCTAAGGAGGAATTTCTAATAAATTATATCCTGTTTGTAACATCTATACACCTAGACTGGGAAGGCAGCCTTTTTCCTGCCAATTACAGAACTAAGGAAACATTTTTTTTTGTTCCATTCTACTCTACAGTCATTTCAAAATGGTAACTGGAGAGTTCCAAATATTTCTGTAATCCATTCTGCTTTGACAGGGACTTCTGTAATGAGGAAGCTGTTGAAAATGAATAGTGTTCTGAATAACCTATTTTATGTGACCAGTTAAAACAAGGGGTGTAGAGCCAAACACAATGAAGGGGATGGGTTATCAGGAGAAATGCTCATGTGGAATCAATTTTGTCTGCCTGTTGAAACTCAGAAACACTGACTTGAGACCAACGGAACACTGCTGACTTCTGGTTGTGCTGACTTGTGTGTGAATGAACCGCCAAAAGTTAGTTATTATCCAACAAGCCCCAGAAAACATGATCGCTTGGGAAATGGAAGAGATTGTGTAAATTTGCATCACAAACAGGGACAGCTCTTTTCTTAAGGATAATAACATTCATTTCCTACTTAAGAATTCTTTTAAATGTTGAAAAAAAAGTCCTTCTGTTTATATTTCAGGAGTGACAAGAAACACTCATCTGAATAATCTTTTAAGCTATATTTTAATATATCTCAATTCTAACTCACCTCTTGAGGTGGGTCTGAGTTTCATCTCTGTCTTAGTTTAGGTCTGAATGTCGTCCTTAGCAATGTTCAGTAAGGGTCATTGAACGGAACGCCTTTCAGTACCTGTTGTCGTCAATCAGTGAGTATACAGAACACACATGAACACGGAGCAAGAGAACAGCCCTCGATGCTGGATGACCACCATTTGTCCCTCTAGAATATTCTCCTCTCTTCTTTAGCCTCTTTGTCCCAAGAGACTGATCTGTTTGGCCTACATTGATGAGTTTGGCCAACATGGAGCATGGCAGGAGGGCAGAGGGGGTGATTGGGATATTTGCTTCCTGCACAGTCACCTGAGCTGCCTGCCTCACTGGGTCTGCCTCAGATCATAGCTTTGCTCAGAAGACCTCTCCCCACATAACCCCCTGTGTCCCTACGTCCTGATGACCTGCATGACTAGGAGAGGTAGCATCACCTGTAATACCTACACCTATCACCTGTTCCTTAAGGTACTGCCTCGTGCCTTGGGGCTTCCCCACTTTCCCCCACACCCTTTTTAAACAGCCCATTGTGAAACACTCTTTAAACCTGACTGTGCCATCAGTTACCTCCCGGGACCCTGACTTCTAAAGCCTCTTTGGAAATTTTACGGAATATCCTCAAACTGTTACAGACATGCCTGGGGCACCTCAAGCTAAGTCTGGAAAAGTAGCAGATGCTAATAAGACTTTCTTAAGGGGAGTGAGCCTGTTTGGATAAAAAGCAAGTCACTGCCTTTTCTGGGCAGGGCTTGAGGAGGAACTGGAAAAGAGGTCTGGAGCAGAAGGAGATCGTTGCATAGGAGACTAGTGATACCTTTACTTATGGTACTTCTAGTAACATTTTAGTGAAGTATTTTAGAAGCCCCTTGGGCGATGTATTTGCAGTGAAGGGGATGCCCTTTTATTGCAAACCAACCTACAAACTTTCACTGCAAACCATTATAATGAAAACTGATGGGCCATTAGGATGAAAAACAAGACACTTATCTTTAGACTGATACATAACAGGAGCTGTACATAATAGGAATGTAATGTATGCATGTTCATTGATTTTTCTGGATTTGTAAACCTTCAGTTGCAAGTCACAATTTTATATATTTTAAATGTTTATTTATTTGAAATCGAGAGAGAGAGAGAGAGAGAGAGAGAGAGAGAATGTGTGCAAGTAGGGGAGAGGCAGAGAGAGAGAGAGAGAGAGAGAGAGAGAGAGAGAGAGACCTAAGGAGGCTCCATGCTGTCAGCACTGAGCCCAACGAGGGGCTCGATCTCACAAACCGTAAGGTCATGACCAGAGCTGAAATCAAGAGTTGGATGCTTAATCGACTGAGCCACCCAGGTGCCCCAATAATCTTTATATTTTAAATTTTGAATCAAATATTTCACAGCTCACATGAAATGGAAACCAAGTATTCTAAATGTATTTGTATAATGAACAGTATTCCCAACTGATATTTAAAATAAATGCTGACTTTTATAGGCTTTCTCACTGAATAAAACTGATTATTTCAAGTTAATGGGGAAAAAACAGAAGTCGAGATAATGACAAGAGATTGACAAAATCATGCATCATGGATGGACTGAGCTATCCAGCCTTTCTGGAACATCTGGGATATGCCCATGCCATAGGCTGGCAGAGAGATTGGCATGAGGGCTACTACTGCAGGTTATGATCACTTCTTGGGTCCTAACAGAGCTTTGCCCTAGAAGTCTGTGCTAGAGCACATTGCCAGGAATTATTAACAGAGAAAGAAGGAAAGACTCTGGAGATAGGCAGTCTTAAGTTTAGACCTTTACTGAGTATTAGGTGGATACCAGGGGCTAATCTCTCTGGTTTCAGTTTCCCTATATATAAAATGGCAGTATCTACATCATAGGTTTATTGTGAGGGTTGCATGAGAATGTACATAAAAGCTCAAAAATAATGATCTGATTGAGTGTATGATGGCACAGCCATTTTGGAAGATACCTCAGCAGCTTCTAAGTAAACTAAACATATTCTTACCCCATGATGCAGCAATCACACTTGGCATTTATCCAAAGGAGTTGAAAACTTATATATATATATGTAAAAACCTGCGCACAATGTTTAGAGTAGGTTTATTCATAATTGCCAAAACTTGGAAGCAACTGAGATGTCCTTCGGTAGGTGAATGTATAAACATTCACCTATCCATTCAGTAGGTGAATGTATAAATCCAGACAATGGAATATTATTCAGCTCTAAAAAGAAATGAGCCATTAAGCCATGAAAAGACATGGAGGAACCTTAAACGCATATCACTAAGTCAAAGAAGCCAATCTGAAAAGGCTACACACTGTATGATTTGCGCTATAAAACGTACTGCAAGAGGCAAAACTATGGAGACGATAAGAAGAGTAGAGGTTGCCAGAGGCGGGGGGATGAGGGGAGAGATGAATAGGCAAAGCACAGAGGATTTTTAGGGTAATGAAAATTCTCTTACGATATTACAATGATGGATATATGTCATTCATTACACATTTGTCCAAATCCATAGAATGTGCAACACAGAGATTAAACCCTGAAGGTAAACAATGGACTTTGAGTAACCATGATGTGTCGTCAGTGTAAGTTCATCATTCTGGTGGATGATGATGGTGGGAAAGATGTGCATGTGTATTGGGAGTGGTGGTATTTGGGAAGTCTCTGTACCTCCCTCTCAGTTCTGTTGTAAACCTAAAACTCCTCTCAAAAAAATAGTCATCTAGCAAATTAAAAAAAAAAAATAATTGTCTCATCCCACTTCTATCTAATTATATGATCCATTTCTCCCTAAGTCAGTAACACGATGTCAGAAGCCCTGTTTCATGAGGCTGACTTTTGCTGAGACCTGAAATGTGTGTTTTGTTTTGTTTTGTTTTGTTTTTTTAGTATTTTAATGCCTTATGAATTGTATGGAATAGAGCAGTGTAGGAGCATTTTTTTTTTCCCAACAGTATGTGAATTGCTTCTACTTTTCACACTCCTACGTATACTAATATTTTCTGTTCCTACATGACGAATCATTATCATCAGTATTACCTGAGCAGCTAGTGACAGTCGAGCACTGCCTTAGATGCTGAAGATACATATAATAATTTGGCAGTTCCCTTATCTTCAAAACATTCGTATAGAAAGGACAAAAGCATACAAATCAGTTCAAGTACTGTAAATTGAATGCTCACCGTGTGCCCAGCACTTTGCTTATTACAAAGATCTTTTCATTTAATCTCACACCTTTTGGTAAATTATTAGGTAATGTTATTGATTTCATTGTTGAGTGACCTAGAGCTCAAAACAGTTAGGTAACTTGCTCATACAGTAAGAGAGCAGTAATCTGAATTTTCAGCTACTGCCATAGAGTATATACTCCCTGACAATGCTAATTCTGACATCGGGTACAGACAGTTAAGTTTTCGAACATTGTTACTCGATGTGTGATTGTGTGTGAAAACCTTTCTTATCGGCCCATAACAAGCTAAATAATGAAATCAAGAGTAAGCTTTTACAAATGTTTACAGCAAATTTGACAGAGTGATTTTTTATGTCTATTAAATCTAATAGTAAAAACTAATTGGTGTTTTGTATTGCATCTTTCCTCCATCTTATTATTTATTTTTATTGTATTTGACTAAAGTACTGCTCCGTGGCTGATTGGAACGTTACAAACCAAAAAATAAAACAACAGCACCCTAGTCCTTTGCTACCAATAGTGTGAGTCACTCTTCTAATCCAGAGGATTAGTGGCATGGGAAAGGATCAGACATGAAGTAGAAATTATGATGACAGTGAGAACAGCTAATGATAATTGAGTACTTATTAGGTGCCAAAAATTGTGCTTCGTTTCTCTCTCTCTCCACGCTACATATGCACACAAACCATATAAACCACATGTATGCCATACACGTGATATATACATACCTGTGTGTAAACATATATATGCATACATGTATAAGTATGCGCATACAGTACTATATATAGGTACATGCATATATTTCTTTGTACAGAGAGAGTTCTCATTTAATACCTGCACAACAACCCTAAAACATGGAAGTAGATATCTACCATGGCCATTTTACTTGATTATGTTCTGGATATTACTGCAAACATCTGCTTCTCCCCCGAGTTATTCTTAGCTAAAACCAAATGAATGGAGTTCCTTTCATTACCAGTGCTTTTCTGTGAATATATGAGGATGGAGAATAATTATGCTTCCCCACCTCTCCTGTCCCCCTAAAAGTAAAACCAATCACTTTCCTTCTTATCTCTTTTCTATATTTCAGGGGGTACTTAGTGGGAGATTGGAAGGAGCTGTGTCAAGGGCTTCAGAAGAGCATGTATTCCTTCACCATGCTTAGCTTTTCTAGTAGCTGCTACTCACTCTTCCTGGAATGAGTAAGAATGTTCTGCTGTGTGAGTGAACGGTGCTGACTGAATTGATTCCATCACTCGTGTACTTCCTGGAGTTTGGTGTATTTGTTAAAAAAACAAAACCAGGGCGCCTGGGTGGCTCAGTTGGTCGAGTGTCTGACTTCGGCTCAGGTCATGATCTCACCATTCCCGAGTTCGAGCCCCACATGGGGCTCTGTGCTGACAGCTCTCCCTGTGCTCTCTCTCCCTGTGCTGACAGGTTCTCAGAGCCTGGAACCTGCTTCAGATTATGCTCGCACCCTGACTCTCTGTCCCTCTCAAGAATAAATAAATGTTAAAAAGACCTTATAAAAAAACAAAACAAGAAGATTGAGGTGGTATGAACTTTATAATGGGACCAGTTTGCTGAAAATGGTTACATTAAAGGCAGAGTAGAAAACACACGGGCTTTTGAACATTTCCTGGTTACTAGATTGTGTCTTTTTTTAAGTTTTATTTATTTATTTTGAGAGACAGCATCAGTCGGGGAGAGGCAGAGAGAGAGAGAGAGAGAGAGAGAGAGAGAGAGAGAGAGAGAGAGAGAGAAAATCCCATGTAGGCTCTATAATGTCAGCGGCAACTCAAGGTGAGACTCAAACTCATGAACCATGAGCTCATGACCTGAGTGGAAACCAGGAGTCGATGCTTAACCAGCTGAGCCACTCGGGTGCCCCTATATTGTGTCTTTAAATGTTCTTTGTTGGGGCGCCTGGGTGGCTCGGTCGGTTAAGCGTCCGACGTCGGCTCAGGTCATGATCTCACGGTCTGTGAGTTTGAGCCCCGCATCGGGCTCTGTGCTGACAGCTCAGAGCCTGGAGCCTGTTTCAGATTCTGTGTCTCCCTCTCTCTCTGACCCTCCCCTGTTCATGCTCTGTCTCTCTCTGTCTCAAAAATAAATAAGCATTAAAAAAAATGTTCTTTGTTTAGATGTCTATTAGTGTGAGACAATATACTGAATGTAACTTTGGAAAGAATAGATAGGATATTACCTCATATACTGAATATATCTGAGGAGGTGGCAGAGTTAAGCTGTTATACAATATAGAAAGTATTGGGAAATGCAAGAGAGAATCAGAGACAACCTACACTGGCTTAGTTGTAGAAAAAAGATTTGAGTAGCCTATAGGGATATTACATTAACAGAAATGTGGATGGGGTATATTTTGCGTTGTAGCTGTCTTCTGGAGATGCTGGCACATAATATTAATCCCTTTGTTCCCATTTAATGTGTTTATATAGACATTGATCTGTATTGAATTTCCATAGCAATTATCCCTGTTTGTGGAACTATCTCAAATAATCATTTGAGTAATTACAGTTAGGAGAAACGGTCTCTGGCATACCCTTTTTCAAATGTTGTGGTTTTGTTTTCTCTACTGACCTTTTTTCCCTATTTACAGTTTGTCTTTTTTTTTTTTCTTATGTTAACTTGCTTATCTTTTTTATCTGAATTGAAATAATAAGTATATCTGCTCTCTGGAAAGCAGTTCAGTGATTCTCAAAATGAATATGCCACATACATTAAAGTGCTGTCTTTACTTCCCTAAGTCAACACATGATGATTCCATATTAATCAGTGGAATTTTCTAGAATGGCACGATGAAAGTAATAGAACCATGCGAAGGATTCTCCTTGTCACCATGTGGTGTTTAGGGCAAAGATTTAGTTCCATTTCTAAAACATTCACCCTAAGCTGATGCTGTTGTTCTAAACTAAAGCCAAGCCTGAATACGTCAGGTAAAGAGTGGAGTTTTTTTTAAGGCTAAAATACCAATATTTTAATAAAATACCAGTATTTTAGCTTTCTGATATTGCCAGGTAATTGAATGACCTTCCTCTTCACCTTAACAGAGCAAATCTGGTTTCTGTTGGGGAACCTGTCTGCTCACCTATGCTAGAAGGACACCTTCTCCTTGTCTTGTGTCACTTACTTGACACACGCTGACTGAGCTCCCTGGTTCTCAAGCTTATTCATATGTGATGCAGTTCCTGGAAAACATGGTGCTTTTCACCACATATCATTCTGATGATGTTAACATTGAAATAATTAATTTTTAAATTCGTGTGTAAAGTTAAATACTGGCTTATATTAGATTCCATAACACACAAACATTAGTAGACACCAACATTTTAAGAAGGAAAAAAAAAGGGATAAACTTTATGAGACATTTCTCCTCCTTACATTAACTTTTCTCCTCTGACCAAAAGAAAGAGATGGTTGTCTGTGGTTGGAATAACTTTCTCCCGCTCACAAAATTTCAGTTCTTGGTGGGAGCTTAATTGAGACACATAATTACTGTTTCGTGTGTTTCGAAATTACTAAGATGAATGGCCCGGCCTCTGCCCTCAAAGAGCTCATACTCCCGTAGGAAAAACTCACAAAAGGAAAAACTATAAAACAGTATGAAATCTGAGCTACACTAGGTACTTTCCCGTAGGCTGGTCGGGCAAAGACGGCCAAGTTTAGGAAGCTCCTCTGCAAGGGGCTAGTGACACCTGAAGGGAATGAGACTCTTGAGGGTGTCAGAGTCCAGTAATGTACCAGACTTGGGCACAAATTACAAGTCAGAGGGGTAGGTTCACAGTACTGTGTCAGCACTGAGAGGGGAGTGCTTATTTCTGCCCCAAGGAGGTAGAAGGCAGAGGGCATAAGCGAGGTGAGCACCAAAGGGGTAGAACTTCAACAAGCTCTTTGTGATTCTTTCCTCCCACTTGGTAGTTAACTAGAACGTACCACGTCTTTCTGACTCGTGGACATAGCTCCTTTACATGCCAGTCACAATGCCCCACGTTCACAACTTAGTGTGGCCTGAGCCAGTGTTTCTCAGACTTTGCTAGTTATGCAGATAACCAAGGAATCTTGTTAAAATGCAAAATCAGATCCAGTGAGTCTGAGGTGGAGCCTGAGATCCTCATTTCTAAAGACCTCCCAGGGGATGTGGTTCTGCTGGTCCATGCACCACACTGTGAATGGCAAAGGCCTGAGTTGTAACTCTTTTAATTTTTTTTAACGTTTATTTATTTTTGAGAGAAAGAAAGAGACAGAGTGTGAGTGGAGAGGGGCAGAGAGCAAGGGAGACACAGAATCCGAAGCAAGCTCCAGGCTCCGAGCTGTCAGCACGGAGCCTGACGTGGGGCTTGAACTCACGGGCCGCGAAACCGTGACCTGAGCTGAAGTCGGATGCTTAACCAACTGAGCCACCCAGGAGCCCCCTGAGTTTTAACTCTTAACGTGAGAACTGAAAAGTGGAAAGTTGGTAGAAGAGCAGAATCATAAGAGAAATTGTGATGTTCTGTGGAATAAAACGGCAGAATGCTCTGAGGACAGAAACTAGCAGCAAACTGTCCACGGTGCCCTTATCAAACAGCCCTGTTAAATAACGCTTTCACATGCGTCCAGTGGGTGCACATGAGCCAGAGCAAAAAGAGGGCCTGACTCTGATCTGCTTCTATACTTTAAAGGTAGAGGAAGACACAGCAGTAATTATATTTTAGTCTTACATATTTATATACTTATAAATATGCATGCAAATATTACCAACGTGAAGAGAGAACTGCAGCCTCAACATAGTGACATTTTAGCAAGCTTTATATATCACCTAGGAAAAGAAACACATGGACATATTCACTGATGGACTCAGACCTAACCATTCCAAGTATGCACCAGAATCACATTCTTAGCATTATTCATTCTGAGTGCACAGACCTTATTTCTTGAGTTCTTCGTCGTTTTAATGTAATCATAAAAATGGTGTTTTTGAAAACAGCATGCTAAAAAATAGCCTCCCTCCCCCCCCCCCCCCCCAAAAGGCAAAAACTAGTTTGGGTGCAACTCCTTTTAGATAAACATGTCATGAGACGAGAAATGACTTTGAAAGCTTGCTCCATTACACAAATAAATGTAGGCTTAGCTGAAGCAGAGTGGTTATCAGAAATTTTAAATTGAAGAGTGAGTTGTTTTCCTTCACGGGGAAAATACATCACAACCAGGAATAAATGTCTGTCCATGTTGAATTGCTTCCTTGTCCACCCCAGTGCTAAAGAAGGCCTCATAACTTTGACTTATTTAGCAAATACCTTTTTGGGGCTAAACACTGAATCAACAACTATATGGCAAATCTGAATGCTTTCACTAAACATGAGAAGATGGCTGCAATTATAATGAAGTTTGATTGTTGGATAAGGAGTTGATTGTGGGGACTCTGAGTCACTTGAGACTCCGTTCATTTACATGTGATAAAAATTACAGTGTTAATGGTGAAATGGAAAACTAGACTATTCGTCTTCTTCCTTCACTGAGTAAGCCTTTATGCAGATCCCTGAGATAGGAAGATTCTACCCAATGGATACAAAAACTTTACCACCCACCCTGTAAGAAATGATCTCTCAGCAAGAAGATAGTGATGGAAATCGTCAACATCTGTAGCCTGAAAACATCATACCACACCAGCTCTCTGGCAACACTGGAACAGCCCTCTCCAGTATTATCTTGAGAGTAGCTGTCACTTATTGAGTGCTGGCTATATGTATAAAAATTTGTTCCAAGTTATTTTACATAGTCAATCTGTTTGACCTTTACAGAATAATGATATACTATTCTATTATTGTCGATCCCGAAGGGATACTATGTGAAAGGATAAAGAGCACTGTTCAAGCATGACAGTATGTCTTAGAGCTATACGAATTGTATGTAAAAATGTGAAATCTCTGCTTTGGGAAAAATATTTTTTTAATCTGAGGAGTCTCCCATATTCACCATCAAAATATGCAATATTTTGCATGTACTATGGATAGAAATTACCGCTAGATTCCCAGGAAACCAATATATATGAGATTTGTTTTTCTCTTTCCTCTTAAGAGTTTTACAATTCTAAAGGGAAACAATATATAAATTAAAAAGATGAAGAATAATATTAATATAATATAATATTAATCAATGCTCATGGACAGTAGGATCTATAAGAGTGTAGAAATTGAAGGGGCGCCTGGGTGGCGCAGTCGGTTGAGCGTCCGACTTCAGCCAGGTCACGATCTCGCGGTCCGTGAGTTTGAGCCCCGCGTCAGGCTCTGGGCTGATGGCTCAGAGCCTGGAGCCTGTTTCCGATTCTGTGTCTCCCTCTCTCTCTGCCCCTCCCCCGTTCATGCTCTGTCTCTCTCTGTCCCAAAAATAAATAAACGTTGAAAAAAAAATTAAAAAAAAAAAGAAATTGATAACAACAAGGGCTCCCCTCTGTTTCCCAAATGTATTTTGAAGAGAGTAGTTAGCATGGGCAGCCCATTTCAGGAACAATAATCTCATAATTAAGATATCTTCTGTCTAACCATCCAGGTAAAATTGAAGCCTCTGTAAAGCAACCTCTTTCAAAGGGTTCTCCAGCCTCCATTTGAATGCTGAAGAATACTTGGGTTGATACTAACCTCACAAGTAAATGAAGGTCTCATCTGACCATCAGACAGACTTTCCATATATGGAAGCAAGAGTCTCTTAATTGCTCGCATTCGTCAGTCCATCTTCTAACATTTGGGATCTTACAAAGCAGATCTGTATTCTTTCCCACATGACGTCACTTTGGATATTCGAAAAGTGTGATTCTGATGGTCTTTTCTTCATTAGAGCAAACACCTTTGCTCTAAAAGTAGTATTCTTATGAGACATTTATGAGGGTTTTTATTTCTGTCCTCTTTCTAGTCTTCTGAGCATATTTCAATTTCTTTCTTAACTTCTGTTGATCAGAATTAAACATAACCATTTAACCAGCCCAGAGAAGACCTGTCACCAGCTTGTTTTAGAAAGCATGCTTCTATTAATACATTCTAAGTTTTCATTAACTATTTTGTTTACATAGTACTGTTGATTAATACCGAATTTATTGTCCAGATGAAAACACCTGGAATTTTTCATAAGCTCCTTTTAAGCCATGTTTCTTCCCTCCTAGTCTTACGAAGTTTTTCTATATCCAAGTTCATATCCTTATATTTACCTTTTAAATTCCATCTTGTTTTATTTTGTTCATTGCTCACATTGTAAAGATTTTTTTTCCATTGAGCTATAATTGGTGTATATACATTGTGTAATTTTAAAGTGTACAAGTGTTGGTTTGATATATTTACATACTGTACTGTGATTAGCACCATGGCATTAGCTATCACCTCCATCATGTCACATAATTATCATTTCTTTTATATGGTGAGAATATTTAAGGTCTAGTGTCTTAGCGACTTTAAAGTATATAATACAGTGTTGTTAACTGTTAGCACAACACGATAGCCTCCAGATTTTATTCATCTTCTAACTGCAGGTTTTATCTTTGACTAGCATCTCCCCTGTCCCTCCAGCCTCAGCCCCTGAACCACCACTCTACGGTGTTTCTACAAGTTCAGCTTTTTAGATTCCACATATAAGTGATAGAATACAATATTTGTCTTTCTCTGTCTGCCTTGTCTCACTTATGTTGCCCTTGAGGTCCATCCATGCTGTTGCAAATGGCAGGATTTCCTTCTTTCTCATGGCTGAATAACATTCCATTTTATATATAAACCACAGCTCCTTTATCCATTCATTTGTTGACAGATTGTTTCCATATCTTGGCTAGTGTGAATAATGCAACTACAGTGACCATGGGAGTTCATATATCTTTCCTATATCCTTTTTTATTTGCTTTGGACATATACTCAGAAGGGAGATTGCTGGATCATATGGTAATTCTATTTTTAATTTCTTGAGGAACCTCCACACTTGTTTTCCATAGTGGCTAAACCAGTTACGTTCCCACCTACAGTACATGAGTGTTCCCTTTTCTCCACATCCTCAACAATAGTTGTTATTTTCTTGTCCTTTTTTTAATAGACAGTCTAACAGTTGTGAGGTGATACCTCATTGTAGTTAAGATTTACATTTCCCTGATAATTAGTGATGTTGAGTATCTTTTCATGTACCTGCTGGCATTCAAATGAATCTCTTCTTAGGAAAAATGCCTATTCAGTTCCTCTGCCCATTTTTTTATTGGGTTGTTATTTTTTGTTATTCAGTTATATGAGATCTTTATATATTTTGGAAATTAACTCCTTATCAGATATATGGTTTGCAAATATTTTCTCCCATTTTGTAGGTTGCCTTTTCATTTTGGTGATTATTTCTATTGCTGTGCAGAAGCTTTTATAGTTGGATGTAATCCACTCATTGAGTTTTACTTTGTTTTGTAAAAATGGTTTTGATCACTGCATGTGATCCTGGAAAAGGGAAAAAGCAACATGAAGTAAAACTGTGATCAGGAGGAAATGAGATCAGAATTTCCTCCCTGTTTTTATTTATTTTTTATTTATTTTATTATTGTTTTATAAAATTTTTCAATGTGTATTTATTTTCGAGAGAGAGAGAGACAGAGCTTGAGCAGGGGAGTGGCTCTGTATTTATTTTCGAGAGAGAGAGGGAGACACAGAATCT
Source organism: Lynx canadensis (assembly GCF_007474595.2). Lineage (NCBI taxonomy): Eukaryota > Metazoa > Chordata > Mammalia > Carnivora > Felidae > Lynx > Lynx canadensis. The sequence goes on along the minus strand of NC_044307.1, from coordinate 138,452,834 downwards.
AAAGCAGCCTCTAGGCTCTGAGCTGTCGGCACAGAGCCTGACACGGGTCTCAAACCCTTGAACTGAGAGATCATGACCTGAGCCGAAGTCGGACGCTTAACTAACTGAACCACCTGGGCGCCCCTGTTCCTTGTTTTTAGAAGATACAAGTAATGCCCAACAACAACTCCAAAAAGCCTTCCTTCATCACTACCTCAGATTTATGGGTTTTCCTTGCTAGCAAATTTGCCTAAGCTTTGAGGGAGCATGAGCGTGATGTTCAAAGTTAATCCCAGAACCTCTAAGAACTAAATGAAGTGTCTTCCAAGGTGGCCACTGTGAGAGGAGCAGTCTGGGCTGCCACTGTACATGCTCCCAGCCCTCCAGGGCCTCACAGCTCAGTCTCAAGTCCCAATTTCAAGCACAGGTATGTGCTTCCCTGCAAAGGAGAAACCAATTTCCCCCATCTCATTCTCCTCTACCCTGTGAAATTAAATGGTTTCTTGACAGTCCCTGGGAGGTCGAGTGGAGGAAAAAAAAAAATGGCCTCCAGATATTCAAAAGTATTTGAGAGTTTTCATCCTTGGTTATGCTCCCTGTGCAAAACTTTTTCTTCCCTTTTTTCCTTAATGCTATTAAGAAAATTTGTTTTGCTTAAAACTAGAATCAGCCGGGGGGCCTGGGTGGCTCAGCCTCTGACTTCGGCTCAGGTCATGATTTCGCCATTCCTGAGTTCAAGCCCCACGTCCGGGCTCTGTGCTGACAGCTCAGAGCCTGGAGACTGGTTCAGATGCTGTGTCTCCCTCTCTCTCTGCCCCTCCCCTGCTCATGCTCATGCTCTGTCTCTCAAAAATATATAAGCATTAAAAAAAAACCCAAAAACTAGAATCAGCGAACTCTAGAAAAGAAAAATGTAACAGTTATGCAGATTATCCCTTCTGTATGTACAGATAAACCCCCAGGGAATTCTCTTAAGCACCGCAGTTTAGAAGGGCCCACAGGAAGTAGATGAGAGGGTTCCAGGACGTGAGTGGTCACTATTTGCCTGTTCACCCAGAGAGAGCCCTGTCACTAAGTAGGTCTCTAGATCGTTTTTCTTCCCCTTCTCTGTGGTGTAATTCTTTGAACAATGCTGCTATGTAGCAAAATATGACAACAGACTGTTTTTCTTATATATAGCTGTATGCCAGGCAGCCCAGGAGAAGTTCAGACTCTGAACACAGTTGATATAATACTGAATATAAATACCAAACTGCTGATATTCAGGGACACATACAGACCGGTCAGAAAAAATAGAAGCCACCTGCTCCAAATAGTAGGGGTGCTTACACAAGAGAAATCAGTGAGTAGGAAATTTATTTTTGCCAGAAGGAAAATGTTTATGACACAACACACACAATTACCTCAGAAAAGCGCAAAGAAGGCATTCACCTGTGATTTTTTTTTTTCTAATGAACCAAAGGACTTAGAAGACAGTGAAAGGCTGTGCAAATCTAACATAATATTTGAACCTCTTTTCAGTGGTTTTAAACCACAACATTGCACCCAACATGGCATTTCTCTATGAAGTTTCCAAAATTAAATGTTTAACAGTGAGAAAATTAAGAATTAAATTAAATTAAATGTAAATTTGGGATAAGATGTAGGTAAGGACCTCTGGTATAAAGATGTATTGTGTTTATGTGTGTATGTGTGGGGGGTGTTTCTGAAGAAAACAGTTAAGTATAGATAAGTGCAAGAGATAATAAAATAAATACTCTTTTGCACAATACTCCAGTTAGACAAATATTATTATTTTGTTATTGCTTCACATCTTTGTAAAACAAATAATCAGATAAAATTAAAAACCTCTTCTTTTCCAATCACATTCCCATGCAAAGTCATGGATCTAGTTCATACTTTTATTACTTTACTATATATGTTACCCAGAAAAAAATAAAAGGTATTGCTTTCTATACTTATGAAAATTATGTTAATATTAATAAATATGCTAATAATATGTTACTATTAGGTCAATAATAGTTATATTAATAATAATACATAATAATAATATGTTAATATTTTGCAGCTATTTTTTCCATTCAGTGTTATTTTACGATCTCCCTGTTGAATCATATAGATCTAAGTTGTTCATTTTAAGTGTGGTTTTACAGATCATCATATAAGGAGATTGCCATTTTTATTCACTCCTGAAAAGATGAAAATGAATGTTTCCCATTTAAGGTACCAAAAATACTGTAATTAATGCCTTCATATGTGTGTGTGAAAGTTTCTCCAGTGTATTCACGTGAGACTAGAATTTGTTAGCTCTGTAGCCAATATTATTCTTCAACATGATTGTATGAGAGCTTCTGTTTACCACATCTTCTCTCAAAATTGGTGCCCTGTGACTTTTTAACTGTGGGAAAATTGATTAGGGAATCATTGAAATTTTATTTGAATTTCTCTGATTACTGCTTTTGAGCATTTGTTAATCTAATTCAGGATCTTTATATTTTCCTCTTCTGTAAACTGCCGGCACATCTCCTTTGCCCATTTTTCTCTTAGGTTATTAGTATTTTTCAATTGTGACATGTTACTTACATATTACAGACAATAATCCTTTGTATCCTCTAGTCTGGTTCTCATTTTTAACTCTACTTATGTTATCCTTATTTCTTCAAAGGTTTTTGATAAATTAGACTATATCATATCAAAAATAATGTTTTCCTTTTTGCTTGGTCTTCTAAGAAATCCTTTTCTGGCCTGAAAACTATAAAAGCTATTTTTGATGTTTTCTTGTCATAGTTTTATCTTGTGTGACACCTATTCATCTGAAGTTTATTTGTGTGTGTGTGCTCTAGCTTAGAAATGTAATTGTTTTTATATGTAAATCTAAGTGTATCAACACTACATACTGAATTCTTTGCTGAATGGTGATGGAAGCATCCTTTAATCATGGAAGCCACGATTGCAAATATGCCTGAGTCTGTGTCTCGGCTGTGTACACATTCCATTCTCCTGGTCTACTTATGTATTCCCATGCTAATGACATATTGTCATAATTATTATTGATTTATATTACTGATATGATACCCCCACTTGTTCTTGTTTTCAGAAATAGGTTGGTCGTTTTCAGCTCTTTATTCTTCCACATAAATTTCAGAGTCCCTATGTTGAGTTCTATGAATGATTAAATTAGAATTTGTATTACACTCATTGAATTTATAGAATAATTTGGGACAATTAACATTTTGAAGATATTCCATTTTCCTGCTTGAGAAAATAACCTATCTCTGTATCCAGGTTTATTTTCTGTTTTTTGATAAGGCTTTATAATATTTTCATAAAGTTCTTACACAACTTTTGTTAAAAATACTACCAGTTGCTTTTTCATTTTTTAACTCATTTGCAGGTTGCCTTTCTTTCTTTGATATATTATACTTAGTTATTGGTGGTGTAATCGAAGTATATTGATTTTTGAAGCTTAACCTGGTATTCGTCTTGAACTATCTCTAATAACTTTGTTGAATCTCTTGGAATTTCTTTGTAGACAACCATGTCACTTGTAAATATTAACACTTGTGGTTTCCTTTCCAATCCTTATTTGCTTTTTCTTATTGTATTGCATTGGCTAGGAAATGAATAATTTTCAGTGTTGGATGTGATAGAGTTTGTTGTCTTTTTCTTGTCACTAATGAAATTGCTTGTAAAATTCACCACTCAACAAACATTTCTCTGTTATCTACTGTGTGCCAGGCATTGTTACAACGAACAAAACAGACAAAAATCTCTACCTTTCTGGAAGTTATTTTCTAGTTAGTTAGACAAACAAGGGTGGATAGGTCATGCTGGGGGTGGAGTAAGGGAGGTGTAATTTTAAATAAAGAGCAAGGAAAGTTCCCCTGAAAACGTAATGTATGAGTAAGGATGAAGTTAAGCACTGAGTGCAGAACAGCCAGTGCAAAGGCCCTGACACAGGATTGTACCAGGCATGGTTGAGGGGCAGCAAGGAGGCCATTGTGGTTAAACAGAGTGAGTGAGGAGGAGAGAAAAGGACATTCACTCAGACAAGTGATGAAGGACCAGATTGCAAAAATGCTGGCTTTTACTCTGAGTAAAATGGGAAGCACTGAAATATTTAGAGTGGATTAAGGTGGAAGAACCCTTGCTGAAATCATCTACTTAGGTTTTAAAAGACTCACTTTGGCTGCTGTGTTGAGACTAGAATGGATTGGAATAGGAAAAGAAAAGATGAGGAATAGTAAAAACAGAAGAGGGGTGGGTGGAAGGGAACAGTGAAGAGGGCTTACATTTGCTGATCTGCTGATGTGGGGGTCTGAATGAAAGAGAGGAGTCCAGGATGATTCCACAGGTTCCCCCCCCCCCGACTCTTGGTCTGAATAATTAGAAAAATAAATCTTTTCATTTACTGAAAGTGGGAGAATTGTGGGAGGAACAGGTTGGTGGGGGAGGAAGGCGTCAGATTGGAACATGTTGTGACTGAGATGGCAAGTTGAGAAAACCAAGTGGAGACATCAGGTAGGTAGTTGGATATATGAGTCCTGAATTCAGGAAAGTCATCTTTACTGGACTTGTAAATTTGAGAATTCTGAACTGGAAACAGGTAGATCCTGTAAAAGTTCATCCCAAAAAATGACAGAGAAGAGTTCTAGGGACCGAATACTGTGGCCAACCAAAATTTGGAGGTAAGGGAGATGAAAAGGAAATAACAAAATAGACTGAGAAGTGACTAGTAAGATAGAAAGCAAACAGGTGAGGGGCGCTCAGTTGGTTGGGTGACCGACTTCGGCTCAGGTCACGATCTCACAGTTTGTGAGTTCGAGCCCCGCGTTGGGCTCTGTGCTGACGGCTCAGAGCCTGGAGCCTATTTCAGATTCTGTGTCTCCCCCTCTTTCTGCCCCTCCCCTGCTTACACTCTGTGTCTCTGTCTCTCAATAATAAGTAAACGTTAAAAAAAATTAAAAAAAAAAAAGAAAGCCAACAGGTGAGTGTGGTACCCAAGAAGGCAAGAGAAGAAAGCATTCCAAAGAGGATGGAGTGGTCGCTGTGTCACAGGTGCTGATAGGCCTAGAGATTATTATAAAAGGACTCTTAGATTGAACAATTTGGGGACATTATTACACATATAAAAACAGTGTTAGTGGAGGGAAGAGCAACCCTTCCATTTCCCTAGTTTATGTAGTCTTAAATTTAGTTCTTGACTATTCTAAACAGAGAAACATGGGTTTTTTTTACTTGAGATAGTCAATAAGTTCAACATCAGAGTTTATCAATTTCAGTACTTAATTGCTTCTTATATTTCATTCCTTCCCTCTGACTTTGTTCTCTTCTGACCGAAGTAGATTATATACCTGTTAACCGTTTAACTGGAAATGCTATAAGAATACATAAGCATTGACCCATGAAAATTTTTTAGCTCCACCCCTTACATGAACATAGAAAAACATTTTTAATATGTATTTTATTCTCCAATTTAAAAAAAAAATCAATGCATGAAAACATAATTTTGAATGCATAAGCTCACAATGCCAAAATAAAGTACATTATGGTTTTAATAAGTATTACTGTCAGTCATACATGACATTGTATGTATATGATTTACATACACTGAATATTATGAATAACATCATGCATCTTTTCTTTTTCTATGAGTTCATGCTATATTTGATATTATTCTACTAAAACAAAGCTTTATTTTTTTTATTTTTTTATACTCAACAAAGTGGTAGGTCAGGATTGGTCTTATAAATAGGTGACAAGCAATTTGGCCTGCTCTGTAAGGTCACAGGTAGTGTGCATCCTGTATCCTGATGTTTTTCTCATTTGACATGATATATACATTCCACCAAAGTAATTTCCCTGGATTTGAGGACTTTTCATCTTTCCACAGTTGTCTACTGACTGAACACAAATCTAGGTGGTGGAGGAAAGGGTGGTGTTGCCTTTGCAACATGGACTCCTAACAGAGAAAAAGGCACTTTGCCAATATTATCAAGATTAGGCCCCCACAGGGTGAGTCAGATGTATCAAAAAGGAAAGGAGATGCAGTGTTCTGTTTTTTTGTTTTTTTTTTAAGTTTATTTATTTATTTTGAGAGAGCGCAAGCATGGGAGGGGCAGAGAGAGAGGGAGACAGAGCATCTAAAGCAAGCTCTGTATTGACAGCAGAGAGCCCGATGCAGGGCTCCAACTCACTGACTGTGAGATCATGACCTGAGCTGAAGTCGGATGCTTAACTGCCTGACCAACTGAGCCACCCAGGCGCCTGCCCCCAGATTCAGTGTTTTAGAAGAAGCTGAGAGAAGACCAAAAACAAACTTGATCTTCCTCACAATGTTACATAGTTAGAAACCCCGCAACCTGATTTGGAAAGCTCAGTTAACCTTACTGTAAACATCAGTGGAGAAACAAGTTATGTACACCTGCCATAATCATTTAAAGGTGTTCAGGAAGGGAAGTAGATGAAATCATTCTTTAGTAAAAAAAGAAGTTAAATTTTCAAACTTTATCATATTTACCTTACCAGTTGATTTTGATTATGTGGCAACATTGTGACAATAATTTATGTAGCAGACAACAGTGGGTAGAAGTTTGTCCCAAAAAGTGTTTAAGATATTCTCTTAAAAATGTGTTCTTGGGAATTTTTATTTGACTGCTAAAGCTTATTCATTTTTACCTTTTCTTTTTTTTTTTTTGAGTTTATTCATTTATTTTGAGAGAGAGAGAGAGAGCAAGCACGAGTAGGGGACGGGCAGAGACAGAGAGGGAGAGAGAGAGAATCTCAAGCTGGCTCCATGCCAGGCTCCAACGCAAAGCCTGATGCGGGGCTTGAACTCACAAACCATGAGATGTGACCTGAGCCGAAACCAAGAGTCAGATGCTTAATCAACTGAGCCACCCAGACGCCCTGTTTTTATCTTTCCTTAATTTATCTGCTCCCCCTAATTAAATTATGTTCCCTTCAGCATAGGCAACTTCTCTTTCCCTTACGTATTTCATACCTTAATGTCTTCTCTCTTCTTTCAGCCAGTTGGGTACTGAAGCAGCTGAAATGCGAAAAAGACAGCAGTCACAAAATGAAGGAACACCTGCTGTGTCTCAAGCGCCTGGAAACCAGAGGCCCAACAACACATGTTGCTTTTGCTGGTGCTGTTGCTGCAGCTGCTCCTGGTATGTGGCTTTCTCTGTATGACACTCCCCTGAGCTGGGTCCTAACTGGAATGGATACGCATGTTCATTCTTGGTGTCATAGAAACTTCTCAGTCTGTCTCCTTTTCCTCCTTTACAAGTAGGGATTACTGGAGACCATCACTGGAAATAGAATATTTCCCCAGAACCTGCACTTAAGTTGATAGTAAGGTAAAGAATGAAAACTTATTTTATATCCTGTTTTTCTCCATCCATGCTTCTTAAAGATGTGGGTAAAAATAAGATTATGGGTCGGGGCGCCTGGGTGGCGCAGTCGGTTAAGCGTCCGACTTCAGCCAGGTCACGATCTCGCGGTCCGTGAGTTCGAGCCCCGCGTCGGGCTCTGGGCTGATGGCTCAGAGCCTGGAGCCTGTTTCCGATTCTGTGTCTCCCTCTCTCTCTGCCCCTCCCCCGTTCATGCTCTGTCTCTCTCTGTCCCAAAAATAAATAAAAAGCGTTGAAAAAAAAAATAAAAATAAGATTATGGGTATGTATTTGTTTAACCGTAAAGAACGTTCTCCAGTGTTCCAGAAGGTGCGAGACTGTTAAGACAGTACCTAGCAGTACTGTACATCATATTCGATGTTGTGTTTTAGTTATATGGTATGTCACAGAGTGTTGATCATTCATTCACAGAGCCACAAAACCATGAGTCAGTGTGGCACTCGCAGCTACAGACTCCTGATACAGGACAGAGTATGAAGTCTAAGTCAGTCAACTAAAAGCCAGAGAACCTGCTTTCCTTTGTGATTTTATCACTGACAGGTTCTGTGACCTCATACAAATGTTTCATTTCTGCTTTTTGGTTTCTTCATTGGCAAAATGATGGAGAGTTAGCCAAACTGATTCCCAGAGTCCTGTCTAGTGCTAAATTTCCATGATTCAGGCACCTCAAAACACCTGCTCCAGTTCCAAATTCTCAAAGTGCCTTCAAACAAGAAACTCAGCAAGACCCAGAGTCCTAAGATTTAAGCACATGAGACTCCCCAGGGGATGCTAGACTTAATGGAACTTTCCATAGAACTGTAAGTTTTGGGGCCCTTAAGATCCAATTTACAAGTGGATCTTCTGGATCTCCCTGCTTATTTCAAAACTCTGAAGAAATGCCCAAATGCTTGTACCATCTTCTTGTGTATGATTACTACAGTTTCCTGACATCCATTGAGGTTATTGTTATGATATGGTGGCATAATATTCAGTCATTATGGCCAAAATAGAAGATGAAATGTATTAAACTTCACTAGTAGCCATGGTGTTGAAAAAGCTCTGTCCCCTCTACTAAACTTCATTTCCAGAAAACCATCAGACATTTCAGTAATTTGGAAGGTTTTAAAGTAGTTTTTATAAATATCAAAATTGCTTCGCAGATGATGATTCTTTGTTAGGGAAAGTCCTATCTGACTCCTTCCCTTTCATTTTTAAGCCTTAACTATTTCAGATGGAGGAAATAGAGTTCTAGAGGAGGGAGCTATTTCAATAAAATTGTATATATTTTTTTCCTTTATTACTCCTAAAAAATATTTTTTTTCCCTTTATTACTCTTAAAGAGATCATCTAGCTCTGGCCTGAATCCATGAAGTAAAGGGTAGTGATTTAATATGGTGTTTCAGAAGTCAGACTGCCTGGGTTCAAATCTTATCCTCATCATCACTATCTGTTGACCTTCAACAAGTTACATTATTAATGTCCTAAATTCTTCATACATCAAATTACAGTAATAAGAATCCCTACTTCATAAGGTTGTTGTAAACATTGAATGAAATAAAACACATACAAGCCAAGAACAGTGCCTAACACATAAGTATGTGCTTAAGAATTATCTTGCTGGGTTATAGCACACTTCATATTGGAAGACTAATATTTGAAATAATGTATACATGTCTTTAAAAGATCAGCTTATGGATATAATATAAAAAATAATCTTGGAAAAGGAAAGGAATTTTATTGTAGATTCTGCATAAGACATCACAAATACATTGTTACGTAGTGTTGACGATTATACTTATATTTCTTATTTATACTATGCTGTGTTCTAGAAATCATATATGATTTTATTTGCCTGATAAAACTTATTTCTGAATTGTTTCAGGATTAAAACACCAAAACAGATAAGAGTACTGAAGTTTTGTTGTGCTATATTTGTTTGCTGCCAAACATATTTGGTTATATTTGCTTTTATCTGGCCTACATATATTTAGTGAGACTTGCTTTTCTTCATTCTTAAAGGGCACATTGAATAACAAAACATTCAATATGAGCTTATGAACATCAAATTGTCACAGACCACAGACTATGGATGGAGAACAAAACAGCTTTTGGAAGCTGCCTTAACTCTCCACACCTCTAAGGTGACGTGTATTTCAAGTCATGCACTTGGCGCATTGGATGAGCGCTCCATGAGGCTCTATGAGTTCTGGACTAACGTGTAATTGTCAAGAATTGTGTTTGTGAGTAATAAGTCGCGGATGCCTCAGTCTAAGCCATAAAACACACAGTCTACAAATTTATGAGTCTTCCGTATGTGATAAATGATAGGTAATTTCTAACATAAACAACTTGAAAAAAATGAAAGTTAAATTGCTTTGAATTATGAGTTTTAATTGTGACAATGTTATCTCATTGCAAATGAGAATTTCCTTAATATGTGCATTTAAAAAATATCATTATTTTTATATTTTGAGTTTAAGCAAAGAAAATGTTAAAGCCTTCTTAGAGTGGAAAACAAAAGAAAGAAATGTTCTTCAAAATTTCCAGGCTAGGTCAGAGGAGCAGAACAGAAAGAAACACTAAAAAATGTTAATTTAGGGACCAAAATAAAGTTAGAAATCAAAATATGAAGGAACTGTCGTTTGTAAATAGGAGCAGTTGTCATGTAGCTGGTTTTACCTCCTTTTAAGGAAATAGAATGCTAGGAAAATAAATTTCTGCATCTAGTAATAAATACAAATACCTCACCCTAGCCTTACATATTATGAGTTTTTTAAGCAACACAGTATTTCCCTCAAATTTGTATTTCTCTTTCATATGTCAGTGTCAGCTCCTCTCCCATTTTTAAACTTATTCCTGTCTTAATAAAATTACCACTGTGCTTTATGTTGGGGGATGATACAGAGATCAAGTACAACATTGATGAATATTTCCAGTTTCCTTCCAAAACCTAAAAAGTTGGGACTTAATTCATAATGACTTGTTAAGCTGATCTGTTCTCTGTCGCTTTTAAGAAACCACTTCTGTCCCCAAATCAGTCTGTTTCCCTTCTCTCCCCAAGGCCTTACATTGCAAGAGGAGAAAACAAGGGAATGTGGTTTAGAGCATGTAAGCTGTGTTACGTAAAGAATCATGGACGTCTAGTCTTGGCCATAAAATGAACAGCATATAAATTTGCAAGTCTTTCCATGCATGGGACTAAGTTGTTCCTGACCAGGAGGAGAGAGAGTTTTGTCAAGACTTCCTGTCTAAAGGTTCAAGGCTACCACTGTGAAAACTGAATTTATATCAAGATTCAGACAGAGGTCGTTTACTCTCTTCCCTTTTCTTGATGGGAAAGAAACCTTTGAAAGATATGGGCTTCTCCCCCACAGAACTGCTGTCTCCAGGACAGTAGGGGGCAGTGAGGGCTTTCACACACATGTGCACTGGAGACAACACCTGTGAAGGTGCATTGCAAAGTACAACCTGCTGTGGGCTCACGAAAGCAAGGTGCCTCAAGAAGGAGATGGAAAGGTAGAGCTTTCAAAATGTATTTTGAGCTTAAAGCTAATGTCCAAATTGTCCCACAGACCCTCTCCTAACATCAGAGGTTATGGTAAAATAACCTCGACTGTTTTTTCCAAAGAAGTCTTTAATTTTTTTTTTTAACATTTATTCATTTTTGAGAGACAGAGAGAAACAGAGTGTGTGAGTGGGGGAGAGATAGAGAGAGAGGGAGACACAGAATCCGAGGCAGTCTCCAGGGTCTGAGCTGTCAGCACAGAGCCCAATGTGGGGCTTGAACTCACGGACCGCAAGATCATGACCTGAGCTGAAGTCAGACACTTAACCGACTGAGCCACCCAGGTGCCCCGCAAAGAAGTCTTTAGGTGTGAATCCATCCCTGTTTTAATTCCTTGTTGCTCCTGGTGGTGTCCTATCAAGCAGGACAGATTTCCATGTTCAATCATAAAAAATCAGAACTCAAGAGACGTCAGCTCTTATCTCTCCAAAGTTTCCTAATGACTTCTCATGCTGTTTGGTAGAAGTAAGGGGATAGCTCCAGGGGAGTTGGCGGCCACAGTATTTCTGGCCACAGCCCTGGGCTCCCCTCTTGGCAGTTTCCAAGGGGATGGTTCTGTCTTTAGCTGTTTTACATATTAGACTTAGGTATAAGCTTTTGTTTGAAAGAAAAAAACGGCCGTGTTAAAAAAAAAAAAAAAAAAACTGTCTGGAAAATGCTGTCTCTAAGGTTCCACCTAAGGAAACTGAAGGCTTGCCTACTCTCACAAAGCTCATTAGTTAACGAAAGGCTAAAATTCAAGTCATTTAACATCCAGTCTGTTGTTTCGTCCACTTGAAGCTGACACTTCCAAACTTTTCATTTCCAGGTTTGATATGAACTGTTTCCAAAGCTTTTTAGTTTCCAAGTCGAATTCAGAATCTCATGCACTACTGTCAAAATCAAATTCACAATCTCATGCACTACTATGTATTGCCTACAAGATTTGGGCCACTGCATCAGATACTCTTCATTCTTCTCAGGAGAAACTGTCCCTCAGACTGAAATTAGTGAGCCCTGTGAAAGCTAAAATCATCTTCCTTTTGGACACGTGATTTCCCAGAGTTCCCAGACCATGGGCTACATCTAAGCAAATGTTAAGCACTTCATAAACATGTTTTCAGTTGCCCCTCCCTCCATTTTTAGCTAGTACCACAGTCTCTGTAATTCAGAACGGTCCAAAAATAATGTCCTGTTTTATACTCTGATGCTGTCACACGTTAGCTCTCTGCCAATGAAAATACTACGGTGCATGCTTTAAAAGCCAGAGGTTATTTTTCAAAAGGAAAAACAAAATCCATGTCTGCTCCATGGTAAAGAAACCACCCCCTGGAAATAAATCTGCTAACACATGTAAGGTGAATCATTTCATCTGAGGCACCAGTGAATAAACACTTTTACCTGTCACCCTCGCAGACCTGATTCATGGTACGTGGGAGCTTGAGTTATGTGCCTAGGATTTCCAAAGTACTTGTAACCAGTCCCCAAAGTATCGCTTACAAACACTTCTACAGTTTTGAAACTCCATCTCCCCATGGCGTAGTGAATTTCCTCAACAGTTTCTAGACTTACATAAACCTTAAACTTGCACCATCAAAAGACATCTACTAAAATGAACCCAGGTTTCCCAGGCCATAGCCACAAAAAACCCAAAAGTGGACATTAGGACCATGGACCATCTATATGTCACACATTTGTGAATTCTCTCATTTACAATTTAGTGAATGCCTATTATTGCCCCGTACAGTTGTACTTCTTTAAATTTTTTTTTTCAACGTTTTTTATTTATTTTTGGGACAGAGAGAGACAGAGCATGAATGGGGGAGGGGCAGAGAGAGAGGGACACACAGAATCGGAAACAGGCTCCAGGCTCCGAGCCATCAGCCCAGAGCCCGACGCGGGGCTCGAACCCACGGACCACGAGATCGTGACCTGGCTGAAGTCGGAGGCCTAACCGACTGCGCCACCCAGGCGCCCCACAGTTGTACTTCTTTAGCTTTCGCCACATTCTCCCTGCCTCTTCATCAACAGAGAATAAATTCTCAAGAAGCAGTTGAACCTGGAAGGTCACCCTCTAGAAAGCTTGGTATTCAAACTGCCTCCGCCAGGTCTGTGTGACATATGACCAGAAGGCTACGTATGGGAAAAGTGCCAGAATTAGAATACCTCAATCCTTTTCCATTGAAGGCATACCATTGGTACTCTTTTTGACTCTGTGTTTACTATAAAGGCATATTTTTTGAGTATCACATAGCAGTGTTTAGATCAGCAGTGGAAAGATGGATGTGTATAAGACAAAATAATAGATGACAATGTTATGCCCAGTCTCATTTAGAAGAATAGAAAGAATGAGCCAGAAAAGGGCTGGAGAAAGGAGGTTAAATTAAGTCAGAAGGAGGCAAGAGCCAGCTTAAAAGGATAGCCGATTCAGTGAGGAACAAAGGAAGTGTCCTCCTGAGTGCTGGGGACACCTGTGAGGACACCTGTGGCATGATTTCCCTGAAGGGGTGGGTAAGTAAGAAGGAGAGTCTATGGTGTGAGGAGCCTGGTAAGGAATCACAGAGCTTTTAAGAGGATACAGACAGGTGAGGAAGGGGAAAGTCAGGTGGCATAAACCTCAGAGAATGCAGAAGAGGAATGCCAGCACCCCCCACACCGCGTCTTGCCCTGTGGGAAATGGGCTACAGAAGGAGAACCCAGGAGAGTGTGTGGGACATGGAAAGGAAGTTCCAAAGAAAACAAGTATCCTCAGAATGAGAGAGAGAGAGAAGCCTCACTCTGGTGCAGAAACCCGGGGGCTGACAGGAGAAAAGATACTCTAGGTACAGAGGTTGGGAGTGCGTTCTGGGACAGGGCCCTGCAAGGACATGAGTGGGGTACGCTGGCCCAGATACCCCAGTTGACCCCAGTTGACTCGGGGAGAATCTCTTGAATCTCAGCTGACTTACTGTATATATGTGGTGATGTGGTGAGAGCCATCTGGGTCTGGATGGGCCAGGATGTGGCCGACTTCTGGGATGACCTTGGCATTGGGTCAGTGCTGTTAATACCTATGGCCATGCCTCCCACCGCCCTGAACAAAGCTGAACACACGGAGGGCCAGGTAGACTCCCCAGCTCATTCTGCTGGTTTTCCTACTAGTGATTCTCCTGTTTAACATGTGTTTTGTTGTTGTTGTTGTTGTTGTTGTTGTTGTTGTTTTAGGTTAATAACTTTAAAATTTATTATGTGGATATATATAGTTGAATTCATAAAAGCTCACATTAGTCAGTTGGCACTGAACATTTTTGTAAACATATACACTGTTTCATACTTGAAAACAGCCGAAAATAAATTGGCTTGTAGCATGTTATTTGACACATAGTAGGTGTTTAATTAATACTAGGATGTGAAATGCAGGAATGAATTTGGACTTATGAAAATGTGTCACAAAAATTATTTTTAAAAACTATAGGCAGGGGCGCCTGGGTGGCGCAGTCGGTTAAGCGTCCGACTTCAGCCAGGTCACAGTCTCGCGGTCCGTGAGTTCGAGCCCCGCGTCAGGCTCTGGGCTGATGGCTCAGAGCCCGGAGCCTGCTTCCGACTCTGTGTCTCCCTCTCTCTCTGCCCCTCCCCCGTTCATGCTCTGTCTCTCTCTGTCCCAAAAATAAATAAACGTTGGAAAAAAAAAATTTAAAAACTATAGGCATAATCTCTCAGGCCTTTGTGTAATCGTGGGGCAGGTAATGCTTATTAGATTTCTATCACGTTTCTTCTTACGCACCATTTTCCTTCATTCTCTCTTGCACACGTGCATGTGTGTGTTAGGAGTAATAGTGGTAGCATACTAGTAGTAATTGGTAGTAGAGAGGGGTAAGGGTTCTGGAACAGAGCACGAATACTCTAGTATTCCTAGGGTCTAAAGTGAAGAGGACAAAACAGAAGGCTGAAGCGATAGGCAGTGACAAGCAATAAAATGCCTTTAGTGTCATATTAAGGAGTTAGGACTTGATACTTTTTTGGATATAAGACGTGATTGAAGTTTATTAAGTAAGGAGGAGACGCAGTCTATTGCATGTGTTAAGTATACCCTTCCGGAGGCAGTGGAAATATATGGAAGAACAAGACAAAAAAACCAAGGAGAATATTAGGAGATTTTGTAATAGCCTCAGTGAGAGATGTTGGGAGCCCAAAATAAAGAGATGATTTTAAAAAGGGACACCTGGGTGGGTCTGTTGGTTAAGCCTCAGACTCTTTTTTGTTTTTTAATTTTATTTAAATCCAAGTTAGTTAACATACAGTGTAATAATGATTTCAGGGGTAGAATTTAGTGATTCATCCCTTATATATAAGCCCCGTGCTCATCCCAACAAGTGCCCTCCTTAATGTCCATCACCAGTTTAGCCCTTCCCCCCACCCGACACCCCTGCAGCCAACCTCAGTTTGTTCTCTGTATTCAAGGGAATCACCATCTCTCTTTTTCTCTTACAGCCTCCGATTCTTGATTTCAGCTCAGGTCATGATTTCAGGGTCGTGAGATGGAGTCCCACATCAGGCTCCCTGTTGAATGTGGAGCCTGCTTGGGATTCTCTCTCTCCCCTCTGCCCCTTCCACACTTGCATGTGCACTCTCTGTCTCTCTCAGAAATAATAATAATGATGATGATGATAATAATAATAATAATATAAAGT
Organism: Lynx canadensis; assembly: GCF_007474595.2. Lineage (NCBI taxonomy): Eukaryota > Metazoa > Chordata > Mammalia > Carnivora > Felidae > Lynx > Lynx canadensis. The sequence goes on along the minus strand of NC_044307.1, from coordinate 138,437,244 downwards.
AAAAGGACTGGAGAGCTTACCAATTCAAGAGACACTGGATGTACTGCCAAGAATTTACACTAGACGAGGGGCACCTGGTTGACTCAGTCCGTTAAGTGTCCGGCTACAGCCTAGGTTATGATCTCAAGATTCACAAGTTCGAGGCCCGTGTTGAGCTCTGTGCTGACAGCTCAGAGCCTGGAGCCTGCTTCAGATTCTGTGTCTCCCTCTCTCTCTCTGCCTTTCCGCTGCTCATGCTCTCTCTCTCTCTCTCTCTCAAAAATAAATAAACATAAAAAAAAAAAGAATTTGCAATAGATGAGAAACAGGAAGGACAGATAACTCCACTTGCTCCAGGGGCTGGGTTGATGGGGGCCCCATCAGATGAGAGGACACACGAATAGGAGGGTGGTTAGGGCAGGGCATGTGATGAGCGAGCCCAGCTCTGTGTAAGGCACCCCAGGAGTTGGCTGTGGAATGAAGCTGTGAGCTTAAGGAGGGACACCTCGGGGAGTTCCAACACTGAAAGAGAAAGCAGTGGCACTCTGCATGCACAGAGCGCAGAGAAGAGACTGTCTGAGGGTGACACAAAACACACAGCTCTAAGCTGGCACAGAAGCCACGAGACGAGTCGCACAGACAAGACACTGACCGATGTTGCTGATGCACAGCACACCGGGGAGGTCCAGTGGGATAAGACTCGTGGAGTATCTTGTCACCTGGCCAGCTGGGAGTGGGTCCGTGAGCTCTGTGAGGATCCTGCTTCTCTTGAAGGTGCACGAGGAGGAAGGATTTAGAGAGAAGAGCTGCAGACGGAGAAAAGGAGTACACTCCTCTTCAAAGGCCCGGAGGCACCTTCATCTTTCAAGGTGAAGGTTCAATTTGAAGGAAGCTGGGATTCCCTTCTTGACTCAAAGCACAATTATTCAGTTTCTAAAACATTAGGGAATTCAGCACTTTCAAATCCAGACAAAATTTATTAACTCTCTGGACAATATTTAAGAACTCCCCCTCCAGGGGCGCCTGAGTGGCTCAGTCGGTTGGGCGTCTGACTTTGGCTCAGGTCATGATCTCGCGGTCTGTGAGTTCGAGCCCCGCGTCGGGCTCTGTGCTGACAGCTCAGAGCCTGGAGCCTATTTCAGATTCTGTTCTCCCCCTCTCTCTACCCCTCCCCTGCTCACGCTCTGTGTCTCTCAATAATAATAAATAAACGTTAAAAAAATTTTTTTAAAGAACTTCTCCTCCAGCCTCCCCAGAGCAATAATACAAAACACACAGTTACATGTTTGCTACCCCTACCCTATCCACAAAATGCGGTAGCTGTTACATCTGATTGAAATAAGTATTCACTCTTTATTTTTGTTCCTCTCATTAAAACCCTTTATTATTTCTTGTAGATCTGGTTCACTTTTTCATGGTGTGGGCATGGTAGACCTATTAAAATATGCCTGCTATTTTAGGATGTCATTCAGGAATTACTTGTTCCTTGTCAGATACAACAATAAAATCCACTTCTTGTGAATATGAAATTTATTGTATCATAGTCTGCTTAATTGGGTTATATAAATATTATAAGTTCCAATGCTATGAAATTCATATCTCTGTAGCAGATGTCAGTACACTATGTATCAATGTTCACTTCATGCCTGGAAGCATGGATTCCTAACTAGAAAGCAAATTTCTGCCATTGCTACTTTTTCTATAAAGCAACATAGATTATTTAAAAGTACAGGGCTATTTTAATCGACTAATTCTGTAAGAGTGGAAAGATAATTCCATGTGTTTTTTTCTAAACAGATGTTGTCTTGCCATATTTAAAGATTACATACAAATTCTAACGTGTCTTCCTCATATGAAGCCTACTAACAAGAGACCGCATGGGGTAGGGAAGAAACGAGCAATGCTGCAATTAGACCGAGATGGGTCCTGGTTCCATGACATACAACTGTGAAACCTTTGGCAAGTGACTTGTCTGAGCCTCAGTTTCTTCATCTGTAAGATGTAATGAATAACACACATAAATCAGTGAGTTTAGGTTTCAGTACGTTCTAGGGGCCTCCTGAATAATCCTTTATTGATATGTTTTACTTCTGTCCCCCTTGCAAGTCTCAGTCTGAAAGGAAATTAACAGACTTTGTAGGATTTGAACGCTGTATGCCTCGTGACTTCTGTTCACATACTGTCAGCAAATGTAAGAGAACCTGTTCCTGCATTCTGTACCCCTGGTTCTTTTTCCCCAAATGTCACTCACATTCACCAGCACAGGTACAACTCAGCATTCCTGGAGCATGCACTACACAGCCATAGGATTCCCAGACAGTGGGATATTCTATTCTGGAGCTAAATTTCCCCACAGATCAGGATTATTGCCTTCAGTCATAATTGTTCTCAAGGATGCTTCCCACCTCATCCCATACATATTCATGCACACAGTAACTAGAACATACCAGGGGAGGGATGAATGGAGGATTGTAAGTGACCCTCTCAGCCATCAGATGTCTTTCTGAGTAGCAACTACTAGAGTTCTCTTTCACTCTTCTTTGGATGACAGGCACACAAGTTAACTAAAACCAGAAGCTTGAGCTCCAACTCAACTGATGCTTTCAAGGACTTAGATGACTGCGTGCCATTTTAATAACAGTGTCTACTAACTAAATAGGGGTCCATTTGGCCTTTTCACACCCAAGACTATTTGCTTTCCCACAGAAGCATCAACTAACTTAATTATGGCTTACAGGAAAAATTACAGTGGGTGGAAGGAAGAGCTTAAAATAGGATTTCTTTTTTTTTTTTTAATTTTTTTTTTCAACGTTTATTTATTTTTGGGACAGAGAGAGACAGAGCATGAACGGGGGAGGGGCAGAGAGAGAGGGAGACACAGAATCGGAAACAGGCTCCAGGCTCCGAGCCATCAGCCCAGAGCCTGACGCGGGGCTCGAACGCACGGACCGCGAGATCGTGACCTGGCTGAAGTCGGACGCTTAACCGACTGCGCCACCCAGGCGCCCCTTAAAATAGGATTTCAATCAACCTGAGAACTGAAATGGAAGAGAGATATTATATAAAGAACATCTAAATATTCGGTGCTGTACTTCTCATCTTTTTATAAAGCAAAGTGCCTTTTTTTTTTCTAAGTTTATTTATTTATCACAAGAGAGACAGAGACAGTGTGAGTGGGGGAGGGACAGAGAGAGGAAAACAGAAAATTCCAATCAGGCTCCATGCTGCCAGTACAGAGCCTGATGTGGGGCTTGATCATGAACTGCGAGATCACAACCTGAGCCAAAACCAAGAGTTGGATGCTTAACCTACTGAGCTACCCAGGTGCCCCAGTCCTGTACTTCTCTTAATTTTAAGGCGGGGGGGGGGGGGGGAGCGGGGAGAGACCTGTTTATACCAAATAAGAAACTTTGGTTATTTAAGCTAAACATAAACTTTATGTAATGGATCCAGATTTTAACCATGTAATAGCTTGTCAGCAGTTGGCCTTCTAAATCAAACCGATGTGTCAATGAACCTAAAAATAATTGGCTTGGAGTTTGAAATAAAAATTTAATACCAAAGGAAAAAGGGGATCTTTCAAACCCATTTTCAAACAGAAGCATGTATAGTGAGAAATTGGTAGCAAAGAGAGAGGGGATGAGTAGATAAAGAGATTTCTCTTCAGTTTCCATGCATCAAAAGAAGAAATGATTGTTTACATATAACCCAAACTTGAAATAAAATAGTTTGGAGAGTCTTCTCTCACAATGGCTCCTTTAAAGAATATTAAATTAAAAAAAAAAAAAAAAAAGAAAGAAATTTCCTGCCTGTTGCTAGTTAGAAACCTTGTCACGTTAATTTGTTCCAAGAATGTATGACCTCAGTTCCATATTACTGCAGCAAGAGACATTAGAGTTTCAAACAATTTATTGGGATGGATATCTATAATGTTAATAGGATTATGCCTGCCTTTTTTTTTTTTTTTTTTTTTTTTTTTTAAGACTAAAGTGTTCCTAAGTCAAATGACTTAAGGCTGGGGAATATCCAGAACGTTTTCTAAATGCCAAAAAGGAAAACTTGGTGCCATTATGCACACCTCCCGAGATTAAATTTATCCCCTTCAAGTTTGATTATTTCACTCCCAGAAAACTTGAATGACTCTTCTCCAATTCCTTAGAAATATATAATTATCAAAACTCCATCAACTCCTTTTTTTTTTCCCAAATAAGGGGTAATTACTCCCAGAAACTTTTTTCATTTTCTTTTATTCAGATTTGATTAAAAATTACATTTATAAAGGCAACACAGCCATCTAGTGGACAGATTTTTAAACAGCTGATTATTTTACCTTTGAGAGGTTTAAGTTTGTGAAAGAAAAACTTAAGCCAAATAAAATACTTGTTTTATGACACATGATTATATTTCTCATGTGTCATAGGATTTATAGACATGATTATAAGAAGCAGGGGGGATATTTATAGAGGCAATAGTGTTTTTTTAGACAACTGTTGTATAACATTTCCAGACACAAATTTTTAACCACCATTGCCATCCCCACATACCCATTCAAAAAACCAACTTGTTTTACCAAAATGTATACATAAAAGTGATAAGGTTGAAGTCAAGGGTTTGACTCTAACTGGATTTTTCTATGTGAGAAATTATGCATGGCATATGGTTGCTTCCCCACCTTCTGGGGCCTTTTTTTCTTCCGTTTCTTGTCTTTTCTAAGCAACACATCACTGCTCTTCTCCTTTCTGCACTCCCTTCTCAAAGTTTCTCTGCCGATGTGAGCAAGGTGTACCCCCAGGGGGCTCTTTGCAATAGCAACACCTAGTTCGCAGTCATGAGTGGAATCTCCTCATGGAGATTCTCCTCGTGGAGGCTTTGCTGTGAAAATGCTCTGTAACAACTCCTTCCTGGTAATCACAAATTCCAGGGAATTGAGAAGTTGCTTCCTGCCAGTATCTACCATATATTTAGCCCTCTGGGCAATAACCCCGACAGCCCGATAGCGGTGGACGGTGCTTATGGAGGAGGCGTGTGAACTCAGTCAACTGGTTTGTGATAAGAGTTCTACCTTTTCCAAACACATAAGAGCAAACAGTCTTTGTAAATAACTAAAAAGGCAAAAAATACCACAATTAATTCTTTTATATAAAGAGAAGTGGCATTGAATAGTGAAGATGAACATGAGAGACCAGAAGTCAAAAGACATGAGTTCAACGCCAGCCCTGATGTGGCTTACTCGTGGGAATGGTGTAAATCAACCCTGGGGACTGTTTGCTCTTAAATAAGATGGGAATGATTAATAACAAATCCCCTGCTTACCTTACAGGACTATTGTGAGGAAGAAGTAGTCAGGTCATGTATGAGGAAGTGTTTTACAATAATGGCAAAGTATAAGGCTTTATTTCCTCAAGTTGAAATTAAAAGCTCTTTGGTAAACTTGGGTTTGTCATTTTAATATGCAGCTAATTTGCCCTTCCATTTAATAATTAAGCACGTGTGATAATTTGCCTTTTTGTCTCAAGTTTTTAGTCTTTGCTCTACAACCTTGTATAGTGGCTCTTAACCCTATCCCCATTACGGGTGAAGGAAAATAAAGCATGGAAAACCAAAATCATTGTAAAGGAGGTATAGTCTACATTCGGAGAGCACGTCATTGCCTTCTTGCATAAGCACACCTCACTGCCATTCCATAAGCACACCTCACTGCCTGTTCTGATTTATCACTCCCACCCTGAAACATCTAATCTGCCCATTTGGGCCCTTCATCCATATCATGACTTTTTTACAGCTCTCAGCCTCGCAGGTGTGACAGTCCCCCTCTGCTTGGAATTAATTCCCTTTGCCCAGGTCTCCCTCTGAAACACCTGCTCTTTGGTCAGCTCAGTCTAATCATTACCTCCTCTGCAAAGCCTCTCTCCATTCTCTCCTGCAGGAGTGTGCAGATACTGTAACTACCTAAGGACCAGTGGATGCATACCACTATTTTAGCTCTCACTGCAGCGCTGTGTGATGCTTATTTACCTGTCAGAACCTTTCAGTTTCAGAGACTCTGTCTTATTCATCTTGAATTTCCAACCCAGGCAACATTGCATGGACCAGCTGTCTCATACATATTTATAAATTGTTGTTGATTCCCAAATAGAGCTGTACTATTATTTTACCATGGTATTTTTATGGAGAGAGGAAAAAAAATGAAGCATTTAAAGAATAACCTACCAATTCTTTTTCAGAGTCCAAAGGATATTGGTTCCATTTTGCACTGGCAAATGTGAGGCAGAAGCTGTTAAATAAAAAAGAAAAATGGATTTAATGTAAGAATATTAAAATATTGAGTAGTATCTGCAGTTACCAATTACACTGGATCTTTCTTGAGCCTTGATGTCATAGTGAATTAAATTCAAGCATCAAATTGATTTCTCAGTTGAGTTTTTGTGTAAATATATGTGGTTTTGTGATCAGCCTCTATCCTAGAGTTACCATGGCTACTGCAAAGTTTTCATCTTATTTGCAGTCATTTCAAGGGCTCTCCCTAAGAACCAATTGTTTTTCTTACAAAAGTAGACTGTCTTCCAAAATAGGCCCTGCACATATCCATGATGATGAATCAGTAGGTAGGCTCTACAATGGGCAGCTGGTAATGTTTTCTGCACCCCACTAGCCCAACTCCCCTGTAAACAAAAACCCCACACACAAAGAAGGTATACATCCTTATTTTCTGAAATATACCACATGTATTTCTCGCTTCTCAAAAATCACCATTCTAGAAAATTTCTAATGGGATTTTAAATGCTTATTTTAGTGGGGTGTCTGGGTGGCTCAGTCAGTTAAGTGTCCGACTTCCGCTCAGATCATGATCTTGTGGATCCTGAGTTCCAGCCCTGCATCGGTCTCTGTGCTGAGAGCTCAGAGCCCGGAGCCTGCTTTGGATTCTGTGTCTCCCTCTCTCTCTTCCCCTCCTCTGCTTGCACTCTCTCTCAAAAATAAACATTAAAAAATATTTTTTAATTCAATGCTAATTTTAGTATACTTAGCCTAGATTATTGGCACTATCTTCTATAAAATACTTCAACTTTGACCAAGACCCCCCCCCCCCCCCGGTGAGCATTGTACATGCATTCTGTTATCTTTATGGCTTTAGTTGTTTAAAAAGCTGAAATGTTAGTTAAGAATGTTACAAACATTGTCAAAGTGAAAAAAACATGTCTCCACATGACCCCTCACAACTGTTAAGCTTGATTTACTTTTAGAGCTTTTCTCAAGCACATGTACTATATGTTGATGTAGAGCAAATATTTCCTGTCCTTTATCACCTTAAAAAAAAAACCCTCTACTATGCTACTTAGAGCAAGATCAAGTAAGTCAGGACAGACGTTAGTCATTCCTAAGGCATAGATGGTAAACAGTCTAGTACCTGCTCCTTTATCATTTTATCCATTTCTCTTCATCATAAAGTGGCATTATCAGTGGTTCTTGATAACTGGGACTTTGAAGCCAACTTTTTAAGAATGGTTGTAAAGCAAAGTCAATTAAAAGGACACGTGACAATTGCTAAATGTCAGTTTCTTTCTCCGGGGCAGTGTTGTATCCGATATCAGATCAAGAAACAGAGCAAACGGTGAACAGTTAAGCACTTATTGAGTATCTATTATAAGCAGTTTTAGTACAAATGTGTGTCCATATTTTACCATCTGCAGAAATGAAAAATGTAAACAACCCAATATTTCAGGATGATCACTCTAATATGGTGGCATTTGGGATGTTTGTAAATATCACAGAAACAGATAGAAGAGCCAGAATTCATGTTCAGAAACTTGTGAGTCATGCATGTAGATTCCAGATTTGTTACTCTTACAGCAAAGAGACCATGGAGAACATTTTTTTTTCCCCTGAGATGTTGTGTCAAGTATAGCTGCATTTGTGTGGCACACTCTGTGGGACACTGTGGAAATGTAACAGAAATACATTCTCAGGTGGGTTATTATTGAATCAGTGAAAGCATGCTCATTTTCTGGTCTGTTTATGGTGTGCGTACGCATACACATACAAGCTCAGTAAAGCTTGGCAGAATGAGTATTAATCTATTTAAATACGGTCTTTTTAGAATTTACAAAAATCTTGCATATTTTATATATTTGGCATCATGAATTTCTCCCAGGAAATTTCACAGGATATTGTCAAGTGTATTCCTACCTCCTCCCACCCAATTTCCCATAATTACTAGAAGTATGTCAAATTCCAGAGAAGCACTCCTCCTCAAAGATGCTTTGAGAAGTTAATGGATCTCCTCTCAAATGCATCCCTGACCTCCGCATGTTGCCACATGGAGGGCTGAGGGTTCTAGGCTACCTCAAGCTGCAGACACATTCACAGATCCCACAGGCAGAGACCTAAATGACTGTGCCGCGCTCTCTGATTCCCACCTCACTGTTTTCTCCGTGGCTGCTCCACACTGAAGGCTTTGAGGGTTCTAACCCTGGAACCGCTTCCTCCCCGTGGAGCACTAGTCAGTTTGCTGTGTGTTTAAGTAACAATCAGCTCTAGTTTCTGCTCCCCAGAATCCTTTGCAGTTCCCACTGCATTCTCTTTTCTCCAGGTAGTCCGCTTTCCCCTTCCCATCTAGTCTCTTTCAGTTCCACATTGGCCCCTCTGCCATAGATTCTGCCCTTTGCAACATTCTCTCTTTCCTTACCCTTGCCCAGGCAGAATGAATGAATTAATGAGACAATGTCTCCACTTCTGTTACCAGACTTTCCAGATTAAGACTAACGGTTTGTTGTAATCCTTCTCCCACGAACCTCCTTATTTCCACCACAACCATATTTAGTGCCCCTTTTCTGCATTCACACAAGTAGTATATTGCCTCAGTGCCTATCAGAAAGCATGTTTTTAAAAAAAAGTTTTAAATGTTTATTTTTGAGAGAGAGCGAGAGCGAGCACAAGTGGGGGAGGGGCAGAGAGAGAGGGAGACACAGAATCTGAAGCAGGCTCCAGGCTCTGAGCTGTCAGCTTAGAGCCCCATGTGGGGCTTGAACTCACGAACCGCGAGACCATGACCTGAGCCAAAGTCGGATGCTTAATCATGACCTGAGTCAGAGTCCAACGCTTAACCGACTGAGCCACGCAGGCATCCCGAGCATGGTTTTTAATAGGTACTCAATAAGGATTACAGAGTTGTGTGTGGGAATTGGGTTCAAATCCCAACCATACAACATATTTAGTATCCGACGTTGAGCCAACCTAGGAGACAGTTCTGTGGCTCACTTTGCTCATCTATAAAATGGGGACAATAAAACCAAAGAGACAAAGACAGTGCCTGGCACATAATAGGCACTAGGAAATAATAGTTCCCATTACTCCTCGTGGAATAAATGTATGAACAAATGAAAGACCTGTTGTCTGAACTTTTACTCTCTGACGGGCTCCCATGAGGCTTCCTGGGTTTCAGACAGAGGGATCAGTTTAATTCAGTGGGTTGACTTTCCGAGGACTCTGAGTCATCCCAACCATCCTGCCTCTTAGTATCACCGATAACCTCCCTTGTTATGTCTGGTCTACACCAAGAACCTTGAGTGTTCTACCCTATAGTGCTGCTTAGCTGCAGTTTATCTGAATCCTCTTGTTCTGGGTTACTAAAGCCCATGGGATTATCCTAGCTCCTGCAATCCTGCAATATTTTCAAATTGACATCCCAGAGACCCAGAGGCCCAGTGCTCTCTGACCCAAACCCTCAGAGTGACTGCCCTGTCCCTCCCAAGACATTGAAGATTGACTAAATGGGAGGAAAGGGCAAAGACAAAGTCAAATACAAACCCAGTGGTTCAAACTTGAGTGGATAGAGGATTGACAGTGTCAGGGACAGAAAACCCGGGGTGCAGAAAATGACAATGTGATTTTAGCAAATTTTGTTTTAGAATCTGAAACATTTTATATTTTTAGCTATCAGTGGGGGAAAATGAATGGAAAACAAACTAGGAATAGAACCAAGCAAAAGTCAAAATGATGTTACTCCAAAGAGTAACATCATGATATCTATCGAATATTAAAGCATATAATCACGTGAGTACCTTAGAGATGTTAAGTAATTCAAATTATGTAAGGATGAAGTCAGAATGTAGAACAGAATCCATTTTTGAGATTATTATTTACTTCATTATTTTATTAAATCATTTTGATTCCTTTCGTCGACATAGGCTCACCCATCATTTCAAAATGGTATCACTCTTCTTGTGCTTTATATATTCTCACATTGTTGAGGATAAAATTCTTCTGCAAAATCCTTTCCTGGAATTGTTTTTTCTTTTCTTTAACTAACTGGTTTTCCCTAGACACACTAAAGTGTTATACTACCTTGCAGCCTCACTGTTAGGAATGAAGAAAGAGGAGAAAATGCAGGAAGACCCACACATACCACCAAAATGGAGAGCATCCAGGTCCTAGAGGAAAGGTGAGTGGGGTTCACCTGGTAATTGTGTCTTGTTTTGGTACACTGTACACATCTACTCAGTGCTGAGGTGTGAGCTCTTGAGTCCTGGTACTCCTCCAGATGGTTTTGTGGAATGCACACCATCTCAGCCTGGGAGATCTTATTTTGTGATGGCAATTGCTTTTAATCAGGTTTTTCTATTATCAGTGTTAAGCTATCAGTGAACACACTGCCTCAGTTTATCTTTCTCTTTCAAAAAGTAATGATTATTAACATGCAGTAGCCCCCGTTGGCCCTAATTCTTTACCTGCCTTTTCTACGGATATTTTTTTCTAAGTTTTTCTCTCTATCAGGGAAGAGTCTAAAACAGACACAAAAACATATGTAACTACCTAAGTTGGTCAGAAAGGGCACCCAGTTAGTCCCTGGTCCCATTTCCATCAGAACAGACTCTAACCAAGTATTTTCTCCAAAATGAGAATCAACTTCTCATTGCAGTATCTACAGAATAAAATTAAAATCTAAGCAGATTAGTCATATAATTATAGGTGCTTTCTTTTTCTGCTTCTTAGAAAATTTTAATGTTGATGCTCCATGGTAATTTTAACACCTTTAAATTAAAAAAATAATTTTTTTAATGTTTATTTATTCTTGAGAGAGAGAGAGAGAGAGAGAGAGAGAGAGACAGCATGAGTGGAGGAGGGTCAGAGAGAGAGAGAAGGAGACACAGAATCCAAAGCAGACTCCAGGCTCTGAGCTGTCAGCACAGAGCCTGACGCGGGGCTCAAACCCTGGAACTGTGAGATCATGGCCTGAGCCGAAGTCGGATGCCCAACCAACTGAGCCACCCAGGCGCGCCCCCACCTTTAAATTTCTCTTAAATAAAAGAGGAACTTCAGACATTTTGGAATAGTAGCAAATCTACTTAAAATACTTGATCAGAAAAAAATAAGAAAAAATAAAATACAGGTACTTCTCTGACCAAATTATTTCAGGTTGGAAAATTCTTTTTTTTTCTTTTTTTTCCTTAAAGTTTTTATTTAAATTCCAGTTGGTTAACATATAGTGTAATATTAGTTTCACGTATACAATATAATGTTCATCATGATTAGTGCATTCCTTAATCCCACCACCTACTTAAGCCATCCCCCCGCCACCCACCTTCCTTCTGGTAACCATCAATTCGTTCTCCATAGTTAAGAGTCTGTGTCTTAGTTTGCCTGTCTCTTCCCCCCCCTTTCTCATTTGTTTTGTTTCTTAAATTCCATATTATGAGTTGAATTATATCGTTTTTATATTTCTCTGACTTATTTCACTTAGCATAATACTCTCTAGCTCTGTCCATGTCATTGCACAATGGCAAGATTTCATCCTTTTTATGGCTGAGTCATATTCCATTATATATATGTATACCACATCTTCCTTACCCATTCTTCAGGCGATGGACAGTTGGGTTGTTTCCATAACTTGGCCATTGTAGATAATCCTGCTATAAATATCAGGGTGCATGTATCCCTTTGAATCAGTATTTTTGTATTCTTTGGGTAAATACCTAGTAGTGCAATTGCTGGATCTTAGGGTAGTTCTATTTCTAACTTTCTGAGGTTAGAAAATTCTTAAATAAACCAATGGATAAGAAAGCAAGATCAGGATCAAGTTAACCATAAGAATCTCCCAAGCTGCTTCTTTCCATTTCTTTGATGTATACCAAAGGAGTGATAAGTGGTGGTTTCTGAATGAACACGGCCACTGAAAACTTGAATATAAATATCTAGAAAGCCCTCAGTGTCATTATAAAGGCCCTGTCCTTTTTAACTCTAATAACTCCATTCATGGTAATAATTCATTCATAACATTTCATAGAGTAACTATTAAAGCTTAGGAAAATGTGTGACTAGTGCACACGATATATTCTTACTTTAGATTTAGTGACAAATGAAAAAGTAGCTACCAGAAAGGAAAAGAGAAACTATACCTTATGGCTTTAAAATTAAAATCTATTATCAGATGCAAACAAAAAATTCAACTTGCCCTTCAAAGTAACACATAGGCTGTCTTTATCAATTTGTAATGCATTAAGATTTGAACATTTCCAGGCTTCCTTAGGAATTTATGATGATAATGTGCATAGTGTGTGTTGCCCCTTGCTATTTGAATGCTTAGCTCCCTAACACACACTTGTGCCTAAATGAATTTTTCTTAATACCCAGAAATAACTAGCCTAGTCCTGGCGGGTGATTCCCAGACCAGGCCGAACTGATGGGAAATGAGCACTAGATGGCAGCAAGTGAATAGTAATTTCTGTCTTCCTAGGCTAAGCATTCTTCGGTCAAAGCTGCCTTTGATAATGGCCCAATTCTGTCTTTGCAGCCAAAACCCCACTTCAGATGAAGTGTTGTCCTGGTCTCAAAATTTTGACAAGATGATGAAGGCCCCAGCAGGAAGAAACCTTTTCAGAGAGTTTCTCCGAACAGAATACAGTGAAGAGAACCTACTTTTCTGGCTTGCGTGTGAAGACTTAAAGAAAGAGCAGAACAAAAAAGTAATTGAAGAAAAGGCCAGAATGATATATGAAGATTACATTTCTATACTATCACCAAAAGAGGTAAACATCCGGAAAATAATTGATGTGGGCTTCCTAAAACCAAGGATGAACCCGAGGGGACCTCTGTCCAAGTTGGGTGATGCATGGGGTGTGGACAGGCGCCAAGGCTTCCCTGGACACATAATTTAGATTCCACTCTGAGAATCTACCTGAATAGGTGTGAAGACTAGGTTTCCCCTCTATGCTTTGATCATTTATCTCTGGCTGAATCGTGTGGTAGGCTACTTGCTTTTCAGAACTAACATTAGGAAGCCTGTTAGACACAATTTGCTTTATATAGTGACTTATGCTAAAGTGGAAAAGAAGAGTTTACTGTGGGGAAGTCTTTCTCAAAGTGTGGTCCCCAGATCTCCTGTATGAGAATCGCCTGGAGCATTTGTTTGAAAAGCAAACACTCGAGGCCTACCCAGGCCTATATTTTTGGATATAGAGCCCAGGAATCTGGACTTTTAACAAGCTTTCCACACGCCTACTAGTTTGAAGACTTCTATAATAGGAGCTGTAAAAACAAAACAAAACAAAAGCTGCCATGTTTGTTGATGTTTATGATAGAATTGTTGCAGAATTGAAGAATGGGCCTTTATGACCCTTTAATATTCTTAGGGGAGAGATGGTAATAGCAATTCTTTTACTTATTCTAGTTATCCTAGTTTTGCCATTGCCAAAATGTACCTAATAGAGGGGACATTTCAGGCAACCAAATGAACACTTTTCCGTTAACTCTGTAAAAAATCAGTTTGCTCCTGAGAAATGTTCCAGCTTCCAGAGTTTAAAGCACGGAGGGATTGATGAGGGAGGGGTTAGTAGTGTAGCCAGGCCTCAGGAGTATGGGGTGACAGACTTCCGAGGTGCGCATTTGAATTGAGAGGTTCCCAGAAGGCCTTCTTTTCTCCACACCACCTTCCGTCTTTTCTGTCTCTGTGCATTTAAACATCCTGACCTGGTACCTTCTGCTCCACACTCCTCTCCTATGCACACAGACATTTATAGAGTCCCCTAGAAATTGTGCTTATCGATGCCTCACCCAACCTGGGATGTGGCCCCCACCTGCCTTCCACTCCTCACCTTGAAATCTATAAAATGAATCAGTGTCTACTTTATAATCTCTATGTTTGGAGTGCTATATAAACCATTTCACTTCTAATGAGGTATATACCTAAGTCAGTTTTTAAAAATTTGTTAGTTAGGTTATAATTGCCATTGGTATTCCAGACTACTCCAATAGTATTGTCTCTATAAAATGAGGAACCTGGAATTGGATACACAAAGATTTTCCTACGTTTTTTCTTTATTTCCTGCATCAACATAGAAAAAGTATTCAGAGAAACAAGGTGGCGAGAATTTTTTCTGTAGCCTCAATACATTTATTACTGATGCCACATTGTGGTTCTAACACCGTTATACTTCTATATCCCAGAAGTACATTCTTCAGGTTTCTGGTCTATCTAGAACCTCAGCATCTAACCAGTTCTATGTGGATTTTATTAGCATATTAATTTCATTCTCATTTTTATTTTAATATTGCATTACATGGCAGATATATCAAAGGATCCAAATGTGCCTGAAAATGTGCTTCTCTTGCCTGTAATTAGTGTTTGGGAAGATTATCTAGCCCATTTCTCTCCCCAAAATATATAATATGTATCATCTGAAAATGCTAAATGTCTTGATTATCTGGTTCATTCTTTGCACTATCTATGATGGTGTTCTATTTTTTGTTTAAAATTTTTTTGAATATTTATTCATTTTTGAGAGAGAGAGACAGAGCACAAGCAGGGGAGGGGCAGAGAGAGAGGGAGACACAGAATCCAAAGCAGGCTCCAGGCTCCGAGCTGTCAGCACAGAGCCCGACATGGGGCTTGAACTCACGAGCCGTGAGATCATGACCTGAGCTGAAGTCAGACCCTCAACCGACTGAGCCACCCAGGCGCCCCCGATGGTGTTCTATTTTAAAATAATGTTGGTAGAAAAAAATATTCTCAGTTATTAAGTACATATAATTCCTTTACTTTACAGTCTCAATTGGCTAGCTTTTAATTTTTATAGGAAACACTTGCCCATTGTCTTCACAGTCCTGATTTTCAGATGTCACGGATTAATGGAGTTTTGTAAAATACACAATTTTCACAAAATTAATTCTTCTTTGGGCTATAGTTTAAAGCTATCTTAGTTGTTGATTACTCACATATGAACTATTCAGTTTTCATTCTTTTTTCAAAAATAATGGAATTTTGTTTAATCCTAGTATCTTCATTTTAAATATGAGTTTCACAAAAGTCATTAAAATATTATTTCCTGATCAAGATAATTTTCCTAAATTACATGGACTAATATTTAGTATAACAGCCATGTATTTTTTTCTCCTTTGTCTATCTATATTTGGGCCATTACCCACTCTTGAATATCCCCTAAACACTACACAGAAAGGCAGAAGCGAAATTCAAATTTTTATCATTTTGGTACTTATGTGCTGACTTCTAAATGACTCTTGACACAGGATCTAAATTATTGGAGAGTGTGCAGTACCTCGTTTAGCCAACAGACTGTTCTTCTCTCGACATAATAATTACACTTGATCATTGTTTAGCAGCAAAAACAAACCAAAAGTAGGTATTTGCAGTTATAAAAGATAATTGTTTAAAGGTTATATTTCAAGCCAAGGTATAGATATATTTATTCTTGAACCATGACCTGAGTCACTGTTACACTTAGAGTATGACGTGCACTTTCTAGCTACTGCAGAGCCATTTCTAAACTATTATGTCTCACTGACCTTTCTGTGCAAAAACTTCTCAATCTCTAATCAGCCACAATACATTAATAACTGATGATACTGAGCTATCACCCTTTGAGTTTTGTTTTCCAACCCTGGAGAGAACACATGCCACATCAAGGGAGCCCTGACTATATAGCAGTAAGGACACTGAACTCCTCATTCAAGTGCATGGGATTCTGGTTCTGACTCTGCTTCATCCTAATTGTGCGGCCTGGGATAAATTAGTTCACTTCAATGATTCATTAATCAGTTGATTTGTTTACAAAAATAAAAATAAAAAGGGACACAGAGAATAGTAAACCAAATCCAGAATGACAGCTGGGAAGCTCTTACACCACTACTTCATTCTCTCCACCAAATGACACGGCTAATCGATCCTGGTTCTTACTGTTAAAGCCAGATTCAACCTGAGAATCCCCTCAACACAATATTCAAAGCAGCCATAACTGACCAATTGGAGTTGGGATCTATTTCCCATTTGGGGGCTAGATAACCAGGCTGTTCCACCTCTGGAATTCTGTAACTGTTTGTAATTATTCAAACTATGTTTTTTATTTATTTTGAGAGCAAGAGAGAGACATCACATGTGAGGGGGGAAGGGAGCAGAGGAGACAGAATCCCAAGCAGGCTCCGTGCTGTCAGCGCAGAGCTCAATGCCGGGCTCGATCCCACGAAAGGCACGCGAGATCATGTCCTGAGCAGAAATTGAATTGGATGCTTAACCGACTGAGCTACACCCAAGCGCCCCTCAAAATATTCTTAAATAACATGAATATTTGAATCATTTATAAAATAATGACTAAATAACTAAAAATTGTTAGGATTCGATTCTTAACTAGAAACTCATTTTTCTTCACTAGACTCTCATTTAACCTTAATTTGATTGAGTTATCATGCTCCTCTTTGTTAAATGTAGAGAAATCTACATTCTTCGGTGGGGGGGGGGGGGATATATATATATATTTTTTTTTCTTAAGCCAGTGTGCTTGAAATTACATTTTTTATTTTAATAAAAATTACATTTTTATGCATTTTTAATGATTTGAGCATTATGTTTTAAGTAGATGTTTGCAATCAGGAGACAATTTAACTCCCATTTCTTGGTATAGCATACATCTCAAGAGGGGAAAGGGCTAACTTTTTAAATTAAAAAAAATGAGTAAATAGCATTTTTCAACAGTAAATTTTTAATGTGATGTTCTCAAAGAAAAAATAAATGGGAGCAGTAAGGAAGAATTTAATATTAACCTTGCTGCAGATTGCAGATACTTATAGCAGCTTATATTTATTAAACATCAAACCCAGCAAAATAAACAACTTTAATAAAAAGTCTATTTGGGGTGCCTGGCTTGCTCAGTTGGTAGATACACCTGCAACTCTTGATCTCGAGGTTATGAGTTTGAGCCCCATATTGGGTGTAGATGTTACTCAAAAAATAAAATCTTTTTTTAAAAGTCTATTTGAAAGCTATTACCTACCATAAACAGCATCGAGCTATTGAATGAGTACATAACTATAAATCGTCAACACATGTAAGACATCTGAACTGAAGAAAACTATGTGCCATCAGTTTTTTACCAATCTCTTTAGTGATGGCATTATCCTTAACCTGGGCCGTAATCCAGGTCTGCTACTCCTTACCATCCTTGTGACACTAAGCAACTCACTTCAGTGCTCTCTGACCTCATCTTCCTCATTTTGTAGAAAAATGGCATAGAAAAAGTTCAGAAACTGGCTAAATCTCTGACTTTCTGGGTCTCTCCCACGGGCATCTGACTAGTGGTAGGGGTTATTTGCTGCTTCTGATTTCATCCTGAATTTCCAGTTGCTCTCTGAGAGAAAAAAAGCAGTAAACCTATTTAAATTCCTAAACTATCTAAAAATGATGCACATGTGATAGATATGTGGATTCTCTGTGTGCAGGTATATGCCTCTTCAAGCAAAATTATGTGAATTTAGAACTTTTCAGTGAATTAGTTTTTCTAAACAGGACTCATTTTGTATTTTCCTAGATTCATTTCTTTGGGCATGAATATTATCATTCAGAACATATTTAACTTTTCCCTATGAGCCAGGTACTGGGCTAGATGTTGGGAATATGTTAGTGAATGAGGAAAACATTGGCCTGTCCTATATATGGAGCTTACATTTTAGGAAGACAGACAGACAAATCATGTCAAAAGCAAGTAACTAAAAACTGTAATAAACATTATGATGGGTGTGGAGGTCAATAGTATAGTTTAGAATAGGGGTTGTAAGGTAAGGTCACTCTGAGGAGGTAAAATTCAAGTTGATACAAAGTCTGAAGACACTGATCAAAAAAGTGCCATGATATGGTCCATTATTATTATTACTAATATCACTTTACATTGGGCTTACATTTTGTTATTGACAAAATGGTCTCACATACATAATTGAATGAGTCTCACAAGAATCCTTTAGCCCCTAGGACAGAGGGTGCCATCTTACAGCAAAAGAAATGGACTCTCAAAGAGAGGAACAACTGTTGTAGGGCATCAGAACTATATCTATCTGATCCCAAAGGTCTTCTGATCCCAAAGGTGTTGCCCTTTCAACTGTAATATGCTGACTGGTAGTCCCATTGCTTAGTATTTTCTTCATGACACTACTGTAGATTTCTATAAACCCAGCTAGAGAATTTGAGACAGAATGAGAAACAGTAACCATTACCATATGCCTGAATTTTCCCCCAGAAAAGCAAGATAACTTCCCCATCATTTGGGCCCTACCAGGAATATGGTTTTTGCACTGTATCCTACCAATGATCTTTGTTCCAAGAACAAAATTCCAGTAGTCTTATTTGCAACTTATAACCATTTTCAGTAGAAACAGTCAACACAAAATAATATGACTAAAAGTACACATGGTTTTAATTTATTAAAACTGATGGGAAAACAGATATTCTTTATAAAATTTGATATGAGAAAACCAAATTTAGTTAAAATTAAAAAGAACATTTCCAGTAGCAGAAGCTATCACTGGTAAAATTTAATACGAATTTATAAGGTAAAAAGAAAAAAATCAGAATT
This sequence comes from Lynx canadensis, assembly GCF_007474595.2. Taxonomy (NCBI): domain Eukaryota; kingdom Metazoa; phylum Chordata; class Mammalia; order Carnivora; family Felidae; genus Lynx; species Lynx canadensis. The sequence continues at coordinate 138,418,417 of NC_044307.1, read as the reverse complement.
ATACTTAGAAAAGTATCCTAAATAAAGCAGCTTTGGTAAAATTAAAAATAAGATGGGGGAAAAAATGGAGGAAAAAACTTAATCATGATATCTAAAAAACTGTTCAAGGAATTAACCTGATTGATATAAGCGGGGTCTCTGCAAGGGAAAAAGACTTCAGTGAAAATTCATCATTTTCAGTATGATTCTGCCCAAAACTTCCACAGAGTCAAAATTTCCATTGCATCTTGATGTCTGGAACGGAAAGGCAGGGTCAAAAGTTAGTATGCAATCTTCTGGCAATATTCACCTGCCTCGATGCTCTCCTCCACTGGGTAGGAAATCTGGCAAGATTAAGCAGGTATATATATATCACTGAGTTGGGTCCAGGTTTTCCCAGACTACACTGGCAAGATTTCTGTCTTAACTCTCTCCGCTTTACCTCCACGCTCTTGTGGAACCTGTAGCTCTCATGGCATTTTCCTCCCAACTGATTTGTGGAGTTGCCAGCAGACATTTTTCTGTTTGCCAGCCACTTGCTTTTCCTCTTCCTGTCTCCTGCTCCCAGTGCGAGCGAATGCCTCCAAGTTCCCCCAGGCCTATCACCAAGTTACCTAACCTCTGTAACTGCAGTTGCCACCTCTCAACACTGCCAGTGTTTCAGCTAAAACTGCTGGTTGAATGTCGCCAAGTCCATAGGTGCCGTCCTGTGCCCCAGCCACAGGAGTAGTTCTTTTTAACTCCATGACTGCTGCACTGCACCCTTCCTTCCCCTACCTACACGTGAGTCTGTGAGGACTGAGTAACAAAAGACTTCCCATTGCCTTCGGGTAGCTCTCGTCTTGTGCTACTCAACTTTCTCTTCCCTTAGGTTGAGTTCTTTACAGGAAACTCCTCAATCCCTTAGACTTTGGACCCCAGAGTAGATGGGATCACGAGCCATCCAGTTGTGCCTGAATCCTAGGGTGACTATGGCTCGGGCCCATGCTGGGATCCACCTCCACTAACTTGTATTATAGATGTTCCACAATCTGAAGCACAAAGATGCCACCAGATGAAACTATAGATTGTTATACCTGTGGGGTTTATCCTTGTTATTTGACCTCTCTACACCTCTTTTGACTGACAACCTTTCCAAACAAGCACATATCAAGGTAAATATTTTATTTTTTAAATAGAAATAGCAAATGAGTTTTTGTTACCGATTACTAAATGTTGAATGTATGGTACTACTTTCTCTATGATCTTTCACTACTGTTTTCAGTTTGCAAAAAAATAAAACTATGCAACGAAAACTTAAGACCTTTAATAATTCAAGGTATTTTATTTCTCTGTCTTAAGATTAATGTTTCCAGCTGCAATCAAACTATATTAAATTATGCTGTTATTTAAGAAATAAATGATCTTCTTTATCACTAATATTTCCCTCTCCATTGAAACAAAAAGTTCTTAAGTTTGAAAGGAAGAGCAAAAACATTTACAAAACCAGTTGAGTGTATTTGGTTAAGATTTCACCTTACCATAACACCACTTTTCAGTATAAGATCAGTTTAAATAGTGTCAACATATTACTATTGAGTAGAAAGACCAACAATATTTTTAAACAAAAGCTTAGAAAAAAAAATCTATTTTTTATTACTCTGTACTTGATGATAACCTTAGAAGGCAATAACACAGAGAATAAAACCTAAATGATCCATTTCCAGAACATTTTTTTTTAAGAATTCCTTTAAGACAATAAATATAGTTCAGCCAAGAGATGTCTAATTTTCTTCTGTAATGCCACCGAAATTATACCGGATCACCATTTCCTGACAAATCCTCCCATAGCAACCATTTTTGGGGTGTATCAATCAACCCAATTTCACATGGGCCATAGAGCTCAAGAATCTGAGGACACCAGATGGAAATATAAGTTACTTCAGTCACCAGGACTATCTCAGACCGCAGGCTTAATCCCAAGAGTGGGTGGGAAAAGAAGCCTGACCAAAAAGTCTTTTGCAAAATGCTTGGGACAAAACATTTAAATATCATTATAAAAGGTTTGTATAGACTTGTCACGAGACAAGTAATATGGATCACAATGTTCTAGTCCGTGTACAACTATGAGGACTGAGGAAACCAATCAGGACAAGTCTATGATGGTTTGCCTCTCAGATTTTGCTAATGTCATTTCAGAGCAGAGTTTACTTCTATTCCCCAAACATGCCCTTATTGCCATTTATTTGTCCTCAGTTCCCTTTCCAGCACATCCTACCAGCTCCAACAGACAGGATCAGCATATAGTGAGGAAAAATAACAACCACCACAACAACTATCATTTGCAGAATTTATTTACACTTCAAAAACAATGCTGTACTGATTACTTGTATGGGTATTCCGAATTCCTACTTGTGTTTCTCCTTTTAAAGACTCTATTTCAAGCAATTGTTCTACTTAATCTTTAGTAAAGAGATCTTCAGATGTATTTCTACATAAGGACTATATAGTTCCCTGTGCCTTGCCAGGTACACTAAGACATGAAGAATACTTGGTGTAGTTTTGCTCCACTACAGCCTTCCACATTCCGGGTTTCTTACTTTGCCACAGTAGGACTTGTTGGGATGTAATACGATCAGGAATCAGCACTCGATATACATGCTAATATTTGCCAGAGAACTACTCTCTGCCAGATTTTTACCTTGTCCCATTAAGAGAGTTACCCCCAGCAGTCACATAGTAGGAGATAAATCCTTGTTCTGGCTAGGGAATTCTCCAGGGCCTCAACAATGAATAGAAATGGTCAAAAAAACCCAGAGTGAAATGCATAGAAAAGATAAATCCAAGTAAGCCAAGGTATCTGTGAACTAAATTTCTGGTTTAAAGACAAGTTGTTTTTTGTTTGTTTGTTTTAGTTCAACTTTTGAAGAAAAGTATGCGAGGCGATGTAGCCTTTGAGAAGGTAACCTCAAGATTTTAGGTAGTTAGATTTAACTCTTTGAAGTTTCTCTGAAATGTCACACACCTGTATTTACTTAATTGAGATCTTTTGAAAAAAATTTTATTTAATGTATCTGCTCTTATTTCTTTTTAGGTCAGTCTCGATTCTCGAGTTAGAGAGGTGATCAATAGAAATCTGTTGGATCCTAATCCTCACATGTATGAAGATGCCCAACTTCAGATATATACCTTAATGCACAGAGATTCTTTTCCAAGGTTTTTGAACTCTCAAATTTATAAGTCATTTGTTGAAAGTACTGCCAGTTCTACTTCTGAATCTTAATTTTCATTAAAAAAAAAAAATCATTTTGGAGGGCTGGGATGGGAAATAAAAGTAGTTCACTAACACCAGAAGCTGAGTTCCTGGAGAACTACAGTTTAGCATTCCTCAGGCTACTGTGAAAATACAACCATATGGTCTTTGTCTCCATTTTTATCAAGGTTATCCATGGTTAAGTTTGGAGAAAATACCACATAAGACAATGAATTGCCAAATTGTTTGTTTTATTCAACACTCATTCTACTTGCAAGCAAACTGTATTTGTAGTCCTGTGAACAGTCTCCTAGTGTATCCCCCGAGGCTGCATGTACAAAGTAGAGCTGCTTCATTTGCCACGTAGCTGTTGTAATATTTAATCCAATGGCATAACTTATATCCGTGTTTAAGGACTTTTGTGCAATATGGTCTTATAGAAATAATTGCCAAAAAATTGGCTGTGGTTTGCATTTTAAATATCTAAGACAGAAAAAGCCAATTTTTTAGTTGTAACAATGGTATTAAACATGCTCTATACTGTGTTCAGTACACTCATTTTGAAGCCGATATTTCTGTACTTGGAAAAAGAGCTATTTATCTATGTTTGTTGGGAAATCCTGATGGGGGATTCCTCTGGTTGTTCACTGCCAAAACTGTGGCATTTTCTTTACAGAATAGTTTGCTATGTAAACAAAACAAAACAAAACAAAAATTTAAAAAAACCCAACAAACAACAAATAATAAGAAGAAAAGAGAAAAAAGCACAAAACAATTTGAAGATATTCTATCTCAGTGACAAATCAGAGTGATAATTGTTTTTAATTGTAATAGAACACAATTAATCTATGTATATATCAGATGTCCAATACTGTAATTAATTTATTAAAGACTGGCTCTCCAGTTCTAAAATGGTTGTGTAAAGTATGTACTTCAGCAAGAAAAAAAATACTAAGCTCAATAACTTAGTTTTGGAATATAAAAAAAAGATTTAATAAAGGAATGCCTACATGTAGCATCATAAAATATTTTGATGAGTAGCATCTGTCCTGTGGCATATTTTCCTTGAAAGCAAAGTCTAATGAAAAGCTAAGTTTTTAACTGAGAAAAGTTTTGTAAGGGTTACGCAGAAGATAATTCTCTACTTCAGACCTTAACTGTTTTCATAGTATCTTCAGAATGACTTATTTTAAAAATGTTAAAACCAAACTATTAATACTCATCCATAATTGAAAGGCAGGACAGTGCTCAAATCTTCTAGCTGCCATATTATTTTTTATAAGTACCACTAAATCTTTAAGACAAAATACTTGCCTGACATTGGCATATACTTTTGACATTCAAGAAAACAGTATCCTATCATGCACACACACAAAAAGTCAGTGTCATATTTATATCAAGGTGTTACATTTGAATATTAATATCCCCTGGAGGCTATTTTTTTAATCTTAAACTTAATAAATATAATATTGAGTAACCTAACATGAAAGTTTTAAAAATATTTATATCCACTGAGAATACTGGGCCTTATATTAAGGATGATATTAAAATTATAGGTTTTCTTTGCCATTTTTTAACTACCTCTCATTTTTTAATTTATTAAACATTTTTAAAATAAACAAGTTTGGGGTTTTCTTTTTAAATTTTATTTTACTTGAAAAGCTGGCATCGTAAGTTTCTTTTTCCATAAACTTAAAACATTTCAAGAATTGTTTTTTTAAGTGAATTTGATTTTCTAATTTATATAGAATTCAGGAGATATGGTTAAAAGGGCTATTATCTATTCCCTATGCAAATATTTTAACTGTTGCAGTGTTTGACAAAATGGGATTAAAAAAAAAGTTTGCAGAGTAGAAAACAAAATGTTCTGTTTACACTGGCGTTGCTGACTATCCTATCATATTCAGCACTTTTAAATACATTATTTATGAAAATGTAGTTAAAATACAAGATAGGAAATATTTATAATAATCATTTCTTTTAACAAATGCCTGTTTTTGTCTGAAAGTGTTAGTGTGTTAAGACATACTTTATCAATGTCAGTAGATATTTACTATTTGAATAGTTTTCAGTAATATGTTAAAGAAAGATAGCTATGAAGATGTTTACAAAAAGTCCTATTTTTTCCAAAAGAGTGAAGAAAAACCTAAAAGAATCATCACTTCTATTGTGAAGTTCTATTGTTCCTAAATTATTTAATTTTTTCTTGATTAGAATTGAGTTTATTATGCTTCTATGATGTATACACATATATGTTGTAATATCATACTTGTTGCTATGTTTGAGGCACAATAAATTGGTGCACATGACTAGAAAATATGTAATATACTATGATACACAGCATGCGTCAATCTTTTTAAATGTAGACTTTATATTCTTGTTGTTACTATATATGATGGTGACCTGCTAGTCATAAGTTATCTTTATAAGATACTTTGGACTATTAGATGAATTGTCTGTTTGACAATACCTTTAATATTTTACCAAATGTAAAAGATAAGGACCCTTCTAAAGAGTCCTAATCTCTAACCTGGGCATTTGTAGAATACAGACTTTGAAGTTAGTGTATCCTTTTGAAACCTGATTAGGAAGTTGCATTGAGAATGATTCTAGACGAGATTTACACATTGGATATTGGTAACCATGTTATGTGAGCATTTCTGCGCTAAATTCCTACGGAGGGGGGAGGGTTTCTCATTTAATTTCAAATCGTTCAAAGTTTCTATCTAAGAGTATGTATATTTGCAACTCTACCAATTTTTAAAATATGGTATAACTCCTTCTGTTTTAAATACAGAGCTATAATAAACAAAAATCCCCCAACTGGTGTCTATGCTACCATTCCAAGAGCACAATATTTGTTATGGTAGAATTTGATTTTTCCTAGTGAATATATTCCTCCCAGGGGAAAAATTAGCACTTTAGAAGGTACACTTTGTGTTTCAGATCGTCAGGACATCTTTGTGTACTGTTAAAATCTGCTAATGCACACAGAAAGAGCTTAATGCTCTTTCTATAGTGCCTAAATTCAGATGTGTCTATAATGGAAAAGTAGAGGATATAGATCATATATAAATACATGTAACTAAATTGGAGAGCCAGACTTCTTCAGAGATGGATCTTGTAACATAGATCACACTAATAATGGCCAGATGACGCTTCTTCTTTACTCTGGATAATTGTTATTATGTTACCCGAAGGTAATAAAGATGCCCCGACAGAGTTAGAGGGCAGCTCTAAGCACAATGGGTGCGCTGGCATATGAACAATAGCAAAACACAATTTTGATATCAACGTTATGGAGCGCAAAAATCAAGACCATAATATGGTCTTTTTTTTTTTTTAATCTTAAAATATGTACATAGGATGACCAGTTCTGATATTTGGTCATGGTGCATGGGTGTTTATTAGTATCCTTTAATGCTGCCTAGGTTCTTACTTACAGAATGAAATGTATATCATATATTCACCTGATAGTTCAGTTTTGCAAAAGGACTATAGAAATAGGTAAATAATATTTATATATTAGGGGCAAAAATACATTTTCACCCCATTAAGCTGATTTAAAATAAAACCCAATTCTTAATTTTGAACTTACCCATTTGTTTCTGTACACTTTTAACATATTGAAAAAATGTCATATCATAACTGTGTCAAATTATATTTGCAAAAAATACAACATATCAGATGCTTTGAGGAATAAATATACAAGAAAGAAATTTTAAATACAATCAGAAATAGGAAAATAAGAACTCTTTCAAAAGCCACCTACAGTTTCTTAGATCTTAAAATGCCTATATAGAACCCTATCAAACATTAATTTTAAAAACTTTGCACTGGATACATTGGCAAATTATTTTGAAAGGTAGTAAAGATTATTTTCTTGTCTGTGTATTTATATCGACAGCTTATGACCGTAATTTTCAAAATAATATTAAGCATTTATATTTGCATGCTCTTTTCAATTCTTTTTAAATTTCTGACCAATATAAAATGCTTATTCTTCTGAGAAAACAGTATTTAATCTGTAGAAATTTTAGTTATTCCTCACTTGCTACAACTGCAAATATTTATCAATAAAACTGATAACCAAAAACTTGACTTCTCATCTCCCTGTAACATTCTTAATAGTATCCTTGCAACACACGATTGTGCATAGATTGATCTTTTTGTTCCCAAATGCCAGACTTTAATTTTAAATTTGATTTCAAGTGACATGTCTGTGTCATATGACTTTGGGCAAATATTCTATTGAACCTCTCTGAGCCTGTTCCCTCATCTTCAAATGAGAAACAGAATACTTTATTTACAGGGTAGGCATGAGAATTAAATAATGTAAACATGGAAAGAATGAAGTGTTACATATAACATTATTATTTTATCAGTGTTCTCCAGCTCAATAATTATTCCTATTTCAAGAATGTTATGAATTAGATGCCACTGTAATGCACTTTTCCCATATTCTTTTGAAACCATACTTTAAAATCTGATTTAATTATTCATCCCAAAAAACCACAAAAAACCAACCTGGACGCCTGGGTGGCTCAGTCAGTTAAGCGTCCGACTTTGGCTCAAGTCATGATCTTGTGGTTCATGAATTTAAGCCCCGCTTCGGGCTGTGTGCTGACAGCTCAGAGCCTGGAGCCTGCTTCAGATTCTATGTCTCCCTCTCTGCCCCTCCCTTGCTCGCACTGTCTCTCTCTCTCTCTCAAAAATAAGTAGACATTAAAAAAAAAAAATCACAAAGAAAGAAAAAAATGCAACCAAGCTGATTTTAAGATGGAAGATTATATGAATTTGTTCCTGCTTTGTTCAATAATAAGATTCACGCTCAGTTTTCAGTTCATGAACATCACACTGAATCTACAATCAAGAAGTAGGTTTCTTTCAATGATACACATACACAGATACATGTATATAGATGTGTGTATGTGTATAAATTGTATGCTTAAAATAAATGCTTAAATAAATCATTTGAAAATTTTATTTCCAAAGGGAAAAAACAGTATTCCCAAGGACAGGAAGAATATAAACATCAAATAATTCGCCAAATAAATATGTGGAAGTAAAGCTAAAAACTAAGTTATGAGAGATGGGCCATTAGAAAACATGGATACTGTCACTGGAATAGAAAGCATTCTAGTATGATTTTGTAACTAATTTTACCATGAAAATATGAAAATTAAAAAAATGGTGTGTTCATAAAATTTTTCATTAAACCTTTTATTTTAGAATAGTTTTAGAGTCACTGAAAAGTTGCAAAGATAGCACAGAGAAGTTCTATATACTGCACATCTATTGAGACATTTGTCACACCTCATGAAATATTGATGCATTAAGTCACGCTTATTCAGATTTCCTTAGCTTTTACCTAATATCTTCTTTCTGTTCCAAGATCTCATTCAATATACCCATTTACTTATCATGTCTCCTTAAATTCCTCTAAGCTCAAACATTTTTTGTTGTTGACCTTGACAGTAGTGAAGAGTACTGGTCTGGTACTTTGTAAAATGTCCCTTAACTGGAATTTGTTGATGTTTTTCCCATGATTAGACAGGTGTTACCAGTTTTTGCAAGACCACAGAAGTAAAATGCCATATTACTATCATCAAGACTCATCACTGTTCATATTGACCTTGATCATTCAGTTGAGGTAGTGTTTGTTAGGTTTCACTGCCACAGAGCAATACATTATTTAATAAGTTATGTTAGAGGTAATTTCACTGGACGTTAACGCTGAGCTTAAAAAAAATTCTGAGCAGATTTTTCAGCACTGCTATTAGGTTCCATTAAATACTATGAAGAAATTATAATAACCTGGAAAGTGAAATGGAAAAATGAAACTCTGAAACTGTTAGCTTGAACATTCACTTAATGGAGGTGAAAGTGATTTTTTTCCCTTGAACTACCTTCACCTTATCCTCTACATCTTTGGGTAGTAAAGATTTTAGTTTAATCTTCAGAAGAGGTAATTTAAATTAATAATCATTTTGCTGAGTGTTTTTCTATATTGCCCTGAGTTGAATAATGAACACTGATTATTGAAACATTGTAAAAGACTTGATTTTTTCCCCCTTTGCTTTAACCGATTTGTCACACAGTTTCTTGTATATGGTTTTAGGATGTTTGCTAAATATAAAAAAAAAATTTCAGTGTGCTTGGTTCTGTAAAATTTATCATATCGAATGTGTGCAATTTTTTACTACCATGTTCATTGTACTTAATAATTTATATCCACATTTTGTACTTCACTAATATTAGTGGACCATGAAGAAGTTTTGAATGCATGAATGCAACTTGAGACACCATACTTGGTTATTTTGCAATGTCAGAATAATTGTAGGTACTTATAAATTGAATAGATAATCCAGATTATTTTCCTCCAATTTAAGTTGTTTTGGGTTTTTATTCCCCCCGTCTTTGAATTTATTTTATCATTTTACCTATGTACAAATAATAGACTTCCTGAAAATGCTAGAATCTTCAACATGTAATAATAGAATTTGAGCATGACAATAATGTAAGAAAATTCAAAAGTTTCAACCTTTTCTTTTTGAGTTTTCTAAGTAAATCAAACTACAGCTGTTTTCATTTGATTATTATTGTGGAAACCTATGGATATTATTGTAAAATACACATGCATCACACTTTTTAAAAATGTTTTGAATTAATAAAGAATTCACCAATGTATCCTTAGACAAGTTACTGTTTCCTCATTGGTGTAACACTATAGGAGTAAAAGGTACACTTATTTATATTATCTAAATTGCTTATGCTTATGAGGGAATATAATAATTTCGGGCTGGATTCTTTACAGTGTTCCATAAGGTTATTGCTTATTACATTTTTTCACCTTTTATAAATAATAAAGTATATTCTTGAAATGACTTGTTTCGAGAATTCAGCTGAGAGATTTATCACATTGAGTTCAAATGACTTCCACCATTTGTGTTGTTTTTTTTTTTAATTCAAAGTTGAGTTTAGATTTGGGAAATAATTATTTCTAATAAAGATTAAAAAATGACCTGATCGGTCCTGTTCTGTACTCGGATCAGAATTAAAATAAAATGGGTTTCAACCCACTATCTTAAAGAACACTTTTATAAAGTAATGTGGCTTGAATGCACCAAGTGAAACGAGTAACTGAGATGATTAGTTGGAGTTTTTAAGTAGCAAAACCTATTTCTGGTCTGTATTATTTGGAGAGACATCTCATCCCTCCACTTCACTTTATATTTGTATGTGGAGCTCCGGAATGAATAGAGGCAATGCAAACGCATTCTACAAAAATTTTATACTTCATCTCAGTAGTGTTGAGTAGACGACTTAAGAATGACTTAACCTTGTCAAGGGCTCCTGTATTTACTTTTTTTTTTTTTTTTTTTTTTTTTTTTTTTTTAAATCAATTGCAATTTTCAGTATTTCAGCTCTCTCAACAGTGAACACAGTAGACCCTGAGCAAGCCAGTTAGTGGGAATTCCCAGTGAGTCAGCCCTTGTATCCCTAGGACTGTCTTGATTATACTTATTCCCTCATATCCATCCCACTGGTGGGTTGTAAAAAGATCTTTAGAGACGTGCAGAGCATTACGCCAGTAAACCTCAGTATCCCTGGCACCAATCCGCTATCTTCAGGTTTTTGGAGAGAGAGAGAGATGGAGGCTGGGCTATGGAAGGTGGGACTATTAAGGCTTTGCTGCGCTGTGGTTTATAGGAACATAGAATCGCTCAATCTCTTTTAAAAGTAGCTAGCGATAACTAGGAGTGAGACCGGACTGGCAGGAGACTCGGGTGAGGAAGGAAGTTGTTTGAAAGCAAGTTACATGGCAGATAGAGGACAGGAAAGCAGATTTTGAGAAATCACTCTCACAGGTTGCTTTTGAGTACACTGTCCTCATTAATACGAGCCTTTACCCACCGCCGGAAAGAGAAACTTAAGCAGAAACGAAGGAAGAGGAGTAAGCACACATACACACACCGATGCCCATCCTACAATTCACTCTTGGAGACGAAAGGCCTGTGTTCTCAGCCCCGGTAGCGGACTACACTGCCCTCCGCTGCGGTACTCGAAATCCTCATTCAGTGCTTGGAAAATAAATCCTCGACGTCAGAAAACCGGGTGGCAACCTGCAACATCCCCCTTCCTGTCCAACACACCGCCCTGGTACATCCGAGACATTTCCGACCGCGCTTCTTGGAGGGGTCTCCCAGACTCACTCCGATCGCACCCCGCTCTGCCCCCTTCCGGCCGGCGCGCGCCTGGCGACATTTAAACGCTTGCCTGGAAGTTCCCACCGAGGCTTTCGGGAGGCCCTTTAAAACTGGCGCGTGCGCTGGAGTAGGTACGATCAGTTCTCGCCGGGTTTCCAAACTCCGCGCAGTGTCGCGAGATTCGCTATCCGAAACTTCCGGTTCTGGTCCGCCTCGGTGATTGCAACTTGGCTATGCGGTCTCGGCTTCTGCTTAGTGCTGCCCGGTGTCTTCGGGCGCTCCGGGCTATTAGCCCAGCCCGTCGGCACCTAAAGTGCGGCAGCCTGCCGCTGGAGGAGCTGTTCGCCCCCGGCGGACCTTTGCGGACCTTCCTGGAGCGACGGGCAAGGTGTGAAGCCCAGTTGCAGTTCGGGGGGTCTGAGCTGCTGGCGGTGGCCAAACTGCTGAGCGAGAAGGAGCAGGAGCTGCAGGAGACCGAGCATTTGCTACACGGTGAGGGCCGGGCCTAGGGGAACGGGATTCAAAGCCGATTCTTGACTCTTAGTTTGCCTCGTCAACTAAGCCGCTGGTCAGGTGTCCATACCTCCCCAAGTTAGAAGTTCTTTACTCCGTTGCAGCCCTTTTTGGCTTGGGTCGGAGGTCAAGGCATCACTGTGTGCGCTCTGACTCCATCCTCTCCCTTTTGAGCCCCTGTGCTCCCTGGACAGGATGCTCCGCCCCGTTTTACAAAATTTAAATTTATCGATTGTCTACTGGCCGAAGATCTTTAGCTTACCAGGGACAAATAAGGGACCATCCCTGTTACGTGCCTGACAGCAGGGTTTCTCAAAGGGACCAACTGGGATAGTGTCAAGAGAGGTGCATGCTAAAACTAGACTTTGGACTCAGAATCTGAGACCTAGAAATATGCGGGTTTTTTTTTTTTCAACGTTTATTTATTTTTGGGACAGAGAGAGACAGAGCATGAACGGGGGAGGGGCAAAGAGAGAGGGAGACACAGCATCGGAAACAGGCTCCAGGCTCTGAGCCATCAGCCCAGAGCCTGACGCGGGGCTCGAACCCACGGACCGCGAGATCTTGACCTGGCTGAAGTCGGACGCTTAACCGACTGCGCCACCCAGGCGCCCCGAAATATGCGTTTTTAACAAGTTTCCCAAGTGATTAGTGTGCATTCGAATCTGGATGGGTCCTAAGTTTCTGCATTTCTACAAGCCCCCCCCCCCCCCCATGAACCACACTTTGGCTAGCTTGACTCTAGAGAAGATGTATTCAAGGAGAGAAAATTAATACTACAGCTGAAAAGTGAGAACAGATAACTGAATAAACACCTAGGGAAAGCAAGGAGAACTTGTTGGGAAGGTCTTGTGCAGTGATAAAGTTCCACCCTTAGAATCCTCTAAGGTTAATAATGGTTTAACCTTTATCATTTTACCGTACTTCAGGCTTTGCTTAACTGTTTTTATGTATTAAATCACCCAGTTCACATATCAAACTGTGAAGTAGGTACTGTTAGCCTCATGTGACATAAGAGGAACATGAGGCATGGAGGTAAAATAACTGCTCAGGCTAAACAGCTTTTAAGGAATGGAGTTTGGATTGGACTGACTCCAGATCTCATGTTTTTAATCCCTGTACTCTTTGTTAACCAAGAAAAAAGAGAAGTTACGGGGAGTGGCAGGTTGAAACATTTTGTAAAGGTATGAAATACTAACCTAAAAAGGTTGATTTTTATCCTGTTGGCAGAAGGGAGCCAGCTGAAGCTTTTAGATTGGGGAGCGAATGCCAGAAATGGCTTACTTGCTTAGAAAGTTTTCTGTCTGGTAATCTGGAAGTCAGCCTGGAACGAGATTGCAGATGCTTGGAAAACAGAAGACTGAAGTCTAGTTGAGACTTAAGGAGAGTCTAAATCAGGTGATTTAAGAGAAAATGTGGCTTCCCAGAGTGGGGTTAAAAAAAGGATTACTTAACCATACTAGGAAAAATACTTTGCAAGAAAAATAAAATTGATTTCATAGCTTAAGCCAAGCTTAAAAACCAAATGGATATACGGGTTAAATATTTTAAAAACCTAGCTGTAAAGAAGTAAACAGAATGTTAGAAAATTGTTACTGGCAGAACACAACTCAGCTTAATGATAGAAAATATCATTTAGCAACTCCTGAATTCTTACTTTATGTCAGACACTACTAATTACCCAGAAAATACAGAACTAGTTTTTAAGAGCTTGCAGTCTAGTGAAGAAGTAAAAATATATGTGAACAAGTGCTCGTTTTAATTTCTGCAATAAAGAGCAGTTATAAAAAGCAAAAGGAGGCATTTAAGTGGATTTCAAAGAGAATGCAGGAGGTTGCCAAACAGTACGAGAAGGGGATTGAAGGCAGAGGTGGCCAGCAAGAAGAAGAAAGTACCAAATTGGAAGACATGATATAGCAGGAGCATAGAGTAGGCATGGGAGTTGATAATGTAACAGAAACTTGAAACCAGAAACACAGTTCAGAACGCTGCATGACAAAGAAACTGGATTTGTTCCTACAGACTGTGAGAAGTTAGCACGTTTTTAAGCAGAGAAGTGACTTTTTTTTTTTAAATCATTTTTGAGAGAGAGAGACAGCACGAGTTGGGAGGGGCAGAGAGAAAGGGGGACACAGGATCTGAGCAGGCTCCAAGCTTTCAGCACAGAGCCCGACGTAGGGCTCGAACTCACGAACTATAAGAGCATGACCTAAGCTGAAGTGGGATGCTAAACCGACAGAGCCACCCAGGCACTGCGAGAAATGACATCTTTTGAAAGATTAATGTTGGTGTCAGTGTTTGAGAATGAACTGGAGTATTCTCCAGGGACCCTGGTGGCTGAAAGGCCAGTGAGAAGGTAGTTGAAACCGTGCAAGAAAGAGGTGGTGATAGGCATGGGCCACACTCACAAGACATTCTAACAATAGTCAGGATTTGGTGGCTTACGTCCCGAGAAGAGTGAAGGAGAGAATTCTAAGAAAAGTCCTAGGCTTCTGGGTTCAGAACATGAATGGTACTGTTAACTAAGATGAAAATATAAAAGCTGGATAAATTTTAGGAAAAAAAGATGTTTTGTGCCAAACAGGCAGCCATATTAAGCCAGGAGAACCTGTAAGGACATTCAGATGAAGAAATTCATATAAAGATAATGGTCTAGAGAAAACACTACTGGCAGAGGAGAAAAACTGAGCCTGAATAATCGTATGAGAACTCAGCATGTATTTGACAAAGTAAAGCTTAGAAGCAGATGAGAATACTCAGGAAGAAGTGGTTGAGAAAGAAACAAGACACTAACAAAGGTAGAAATACACAGTATTGGAGGAGCAGGCAGGACAAAGCTATAAAAGATCGAGAAAGAAAAGGCAGAGCTTTGGGACCCTGAACAAGATAAATGAAGCTGTAAACACCAATTAAAATGTCAAGGGATTGTTGATACTGGACTTAGAAAGGGCTCACCTTTTCAGCTCACACTGAAATAAGCCTTTACGTTTGGCAATTTTATCATGGGTGATTTTAATAAAAACGATGTCGGGGCACCTGGGTGGCTCAGTCAGTTAAGTGTCCGATTCTTGGTTTGGGCTCAAGTCATGATCTCATGGTTTGTGAGTTCAAGCCCTGCATCAGGCTCTGTACTGACAGCCTGGAACCTGCTTCGGATTCTGTGTTTCTCTCTCTCTCCCCCTCCCTAACTCATGCTGTCTTTGTCTCTCTCAAAATAAATAAATAAAACTTAAAAACAAGATGTTATTAATATGATTATGAAATCCAGTGTGACAACTAGAGAACTAAATGAGAATTAACATGAGAAATCGTAAACCTGGCATTGAATCTCCAGGAGTTTGGGACGGAAAAGCGGGGGGTGACAAGTGTTCACTTGAAGGGTTGAAGAGAACAAGAACCTTTACAGCAGGGAAAACATAAATATATTGGTAGACAGAGGAGAAGGCAGGCATGTGATAGGTGCCGAGTGAACATGTTGATTAATAACAGTGAATGAGAAAGAACTAGTATATTTCCACTGCCTATGAATAACCCCAGTCTAAACCCTCCAGAGCTATGCTGTCTGGTAATAGTAGCCAGTGGCCACACAAGGCTACTAAGCACCAGTAATGTAGTTAGTCTGAATTGAGATATGCTGTTAAGGATAACAGATTTCAAACACCTAATATAAAAAATAATTTTTGATATTTTAAGGTACATGTTGAAATGATAATGTTTTACACATACTGGGTTAAATAAAATGTAGTATTAAAATTAAATTACTTCAAGACCTTATTTCTAATCCCCTTAGCCTTACAGAAGATACAGAACTGAAAGTCACCTTAGAGGTCATCCAGCCTAGCTCCTTCACTGTGGCTGAGATAATGGAGATTCAGAGAAGTTGGATATGTTGCCCTGAGAGAATCCTAGCAGTTGAACTAGGACTAGAATTCATTTTTCCTTTGTGTAATTCAACACATTTGCCATTCCACCACATTTTTCTGTGCAGAATTCCTGCCAAAATAATTTCCTGCCTTTCCACCAACACTCCGAATAGTTGCTTATCTCATTATTGCTGTTGCCATTTTCTCTCCTTGAGTTAATGCTTCTTTCCTTTTTCTGCCCATCCCAAAAATAAATGCAAAAACAGTCCTTTAGCGTGCTACCATTTTAATATTTAATCACAAAGTGTTTTAGATTGTAATTCTGTGTGAGTTTTCTCCCCTAGAAAAATATAAAGAAACTAAAATTATCTAAAATCCTGCCTTGAGGGCAGGTCTTACATATTATTATCTCCAGTTCCTAGTATAGCTGGTACTTAATCAGTGAACAAACATACAAACTGATACTTTGGAAGAGCCTGATCTTTCAACAAAGAAAGCTATTTGTAATAACTAAAGAAATTTCCCTTCTCTCCTTTCTATAGGTCGCATATTGTCCATAGGATAGAGAAATGAGAAAATATATTTTGTAAGGTAAAAATGAAAACTCAGACAAAATAAGAAAGTAAAAGCAAGTTGGGTGGGGGAGTACTTCATATAAACCTTCTGTAAACATTAGGGAAGATCTAAATGTTTGGTGGATATTTTATATTAGTGAAATATTAGGTAAAGAGATAATAAATTTCTATTTTTTATACAATTTTTTAATGTTTATTTTCAAGAGAGAGAGCGAGCATGAGCAGGGGAAGGGAAGAGAGAGAAGGAGACACAGAATCCAAAGCAGGCTCCATCCAGGCTCTGAGCTGTCAGCACAGAGCCCGACATGGGGCTCAAACTCATGAACCATGAGCTCATGACCTGAGCCAAAGTCGGACGCTTAAGTGACTGAGCCACCCAGGCACTCCTCTATTTTTTAATTCAGTTTGGTTTAACTGATGGAAACTTTAATTCCCCTTCTGGTCTGACGACTCAGTGAATTTGTTGTTGTGTAGTCTAAGTTGGAAAACTAAAACCATATTTGTTAACATGAATATTTCATGGGGTAGAATTATAGGATAGTTCAATAGGTTCTTTATATTTTTCTGTAGATTCTTTTTTTTTTTTTTTAACGTTTATTTAACGTTAGACAGAGCATGAACGGGGGAGGGTCAGAGAGAGAGGGAGACACAGAATTTGAAACAGGCTCCAGGCTCTGAGCTGTCAGCACAGAGCCTGATGCGGGGCTTGAACTCACGGACCGCGAGATCATGACCTGAGCCGAAGTCAGATGCTTAACCGACTGAGCCACCCAGGCGCCCCATCTGTAGATTCTTTTTAATCTTATGCTTCTGTCATCAGCAAAAAAGTTTGTTGTTTTTTCTTTTAAGCTACATGCTAATGAAAACTAATGCATACAGTGCTACTTTTAATTAATGGCAGTTATGAAAAGGACAAGAAAGACATTTTTCCCTTTGGCTACAATAATAAAATGAAGACCTTGAATTCTGTTTAATTCCTTAATTAAGAAAAACTTAACCTACTGCCTTATTTCCATAGATGAAAATGAAGACTTAAGGAAACTTGCAGAGAACGAAATAACTTTATGCCAAAAACAAATAACTCAGCTGAAGCATCAGGTATGGTATCTGCAAAGAATAAAGATTTTGTGCTATTACTTCTAATGAATTTTATTGTAAGTTGATAAAAACAACTCAAGAAGTAACTAGCTTGTTAGTACTTAGAATTATAAACTTTTCTAAAGCAGGAAAAAGTATACTCCGGGTGGTGCTATTTTTATCATAATAAAAGGATCTGACAGCTGTGGAAAGAAAGGTGACTGCCATATTGATACGAGTTTTCCAAAAAGCAGTGGGATAAATATCAGTATTCTACTTCCCCTCTTTTGGTTTTTTAAAAGAGGTGAGGGGTAGATGGTGAGTAGAAACAGTTACAGAGCGGTGGTAGATTGTGAGCTCCTTGGCAGCAGAAATATTTTTCCTATCTTTGGCGCTATGAAAGTGCCAGACCTAGGATCGACCCTCAGCTTTTAGAACTGAATTATACTGCTTTGGTTTTACATATGGGAGAATATATAGGCATTAGATGAAGAGTAATCATTATTTTAATGTTTATTTATTTTGAGAGAGTGTGAGCAGGTGAGGGGCAGAGAGAGAGAGACACAGAATCTGAAGCAGGCTCCAGGCTCCGAGCTGTCAGCACAGAGCCCGTCTCAAACTGGGGAACAGTGAGATCATGACCTGAGTGAAGTCGACGCTTAACCAACTGAGCCACCCAGGCGCCCCAGTGTAATCATTATTTTAAATTAGACCTAGTCTTTTATGCAGATTCTGTAAAGCAGAGCTTAAAGATTTATAGTAGTTATCTCTGAGGATGTAAGTAAAAGAGCATGCTATGGTGAGGAAGGAGCCCAGGAAAAGGGGGTGCTTCATTTAAAGATTACATTTCTTCTCTAGTCAAAAGTGGAACTCATCAAAAGTTAATGTCCTTACCACCCATTCCAGAGGGAAAGTTCCACCATGAAGTGAAGTCTCATATAATTTGCCTTCTTCCCATTTTCTAATATTTTTGTGAAATACAAGGACATATGTATTAAAGGTTTCTGTTCATTGACTAGTAGTTAACAAACACATAAATTCAACTAGTTACTCAAGATTTGAATGACCATGATGTACTGGCATAGGCTAGAGAGATGGAAAAGTAGTAACAACTATAGCTCCCAACCAACATAAAGTATGATACTTTACAATTCAGGCAGATCTGGGTTCAAATTCTAGTTCTTCCACTTTCTAGTTGTATGTTCTTGGGCAATGAGATTATTCAACTAAATTAAGCTTAGACTTAGTTTTAACATCTTAACTAGAGCAAGAAACTATCTTCCCAAGACTGATTTCAGAATTAAAGTATATAAAGTGCTTAACAGAGTGCTTGTCACATACTAAGAGACCAGTAAATGTTGGTAGCTTTTCTTATTTAACTCACCTAACGAAAGAAGCTTTTATTCTGCGTCCTCTTAATTAGTACATACTGAAGTGTGAAAGGTATATTGTCAGGGAAGGAGGACTGATCTAGGCACCTTGATTTGAGTTCTTCTGCCTGCTCTGCCAGAAGCTAACCTTTTTCTCTTTTGCAAGTCATTTAGTCTCTACAGCCTCACTTTACTTTACATGCAAAAGGACCAGATTACACATCATCTCTAAGGGCCTTTTCAGTTCCAAAATTACAAATTTCTCTTCCAAAGTAAAGAAACTTAAAAAAATAGAAACATACAATTTTAGTCTTTTTTTTTTCTTTTCTGCCATACTAGGCTATAGATTTCAAAACGATAAGAGTTAGGATCTTCTTTTGCATCCTGCACACAGTATAGTGTCCCACTCACAACAAGCTCTGAATTATTAACCAAACAGAACTGACATAAAGTTTTACATAAACACCAAAAATAAACAAATTAGACCCATAAGTTTTATCTGGACCTTATAGCATTTATAATATAGTTGTAACATTATATTTTTTAGAAGTTATACATTACTATATGGTTCTAATTGGCAAGATGGTTGAAGAGTAATCAGCAATATTTGTTTAGAGAAACTTTAAGTAATTCACTATTTAAATCCTGTTGCATCTTGGGGCGCCTGGGTGCCTCAGTCGGTTGAGCATCTGACTTTGGCTCAGGTCATGACTTCACGGTTCGGGAGTTCGAGCCCTGCGTCGGGCTCTGCTGAAAGCTCAGAGCCTGGAGCCTGCTTTGGATTCTGCGTCTCCCTCTCTCTCTCTCAAAAATAAACATTAAAAAAATTTTTTTAAAATCCTGCATCTAATCATTTAGTTTTGTTTTTTTTTTTTAAGTTTTAAATAATTCCTAATTATAGGAGGGGTGATATTTTTGTATTTACAGATTATCTTACTTTTGGTTCCCTCTGAAGAAACAGATGAAAATGATTTGATCCTGGAGGTAACTGCAGGAGTTGGGGGTCAGGAGGCAATGTTGTTTACATCAGAGATGTTCGATATGTATCAGCAATATGCTGCATTTAAAAGATGGCATTTTGAAACCCTGGAATATTTTCCAAGTGAAATAGGTAAGTACACTGTTTGATTGATTTGGGGGAAAGAACAGA
Source organism: Lynx canadensis (assembly GCF_007474595.2). Taxonomy (NCBI): domain Eukaryota; kingdom Metazoa; phylum Chordata; class Mammalia; order Carnivora; family Felidae; genus Lynx; species Lynx canadensis. Next base: position 138,398,448 of record NC_044307.1, on the reverse strand, counting down.
TTTAATCTATCTACATGTGTCATATGATGATGTTTGGAGAGACCATAACTAAGCTTTAGAATTTATTGGTAAGGAAGCTTACCTGATTTTATGTTTACCATTCACTTAATAATTTTGAATGCAAATATACCTGTTTTGAGTGGGCCTATAAAATACTAGTCATTCACTACTCACCACTGAATGATTAATGATCTTTTAAAAGTGCTCTTTTACATGTTATTGAATCAATTCATTAATACCATAAATACTTTATGTTTAGTGATTATTAGCAATAAAGGTATTAAGTGTTAAAACACTGGATATCTAGACTTGCTAAAGTATTTCAATGCTTTTATATTCTGTATGCTTATATTGGTTTGTAGCTCTTTTAAGTATATTTCAAGATGGTGGAAATGATGATCAGTTGTTTATAAATGGCAATAATAATTGTTCACTCAATATTTTCAAGGTGGCCTTAGACATGCGTCTGCCAGCATTGGGGGTGTAGAGGCCTATAAGCACCTGAAATTTGAAGGTGGTGTACACAGAGTACAAAGAGTGCCAAAAACAGAGAAGCAAGGTCGCATCCATACCAGCACCATGACTGTGGCAATCTTACCCCAACCGACCGAGGTAAGGCATCAGTCTCCTCTCCTTGGAATCCTGCGCTCAGCACAGTGCCTTGCCCCCAGAGTAACAACTCACTTCACTGAACTGAATAACTCCTTTGCTCATCTTTGGCCTTTATCATGTATTTTGAGGGTTTAATAATCTCTTATCTCAGTCCAAAAAAATATCTTACAATAGATAGTAACAGTTAAAGATATATAAATGATCTAATGTTGCACTATTTATTAATTTTTGTCCGCCACTAAGTTAAGACCATCTCAGTAGGAGAAACAGTATTACCCTACTTTAAATAGGATTTAATACTGATTACCCTTCATAATGATTTTTGTTTTGTCTGACTTTCCCAGAGTGTAAATAGAAGAATTCTATTTTAACAAGGGTTAACAGAACTGCTACTTCATAACCCAGTTGCATTAAAATGCAAATACAATGGTCCGTAGTTCATGAAATAGAGCTTTTTAAAATCTGGTGCTTCTAATGGCAACTTCCAGGACAGAGCATTATGCTGATGTCAGATCCCAGCTATGTATGACTTCTTGGCCTTTTTGCCTTTTGCTGTTTCCATCTGCCTGTCCTAAGTCCCCCTTTATTTAAAATTAAACAAAATAAGCCTTCCCATAATTCTTAAGCTAGCAGTGGTTTTTTTTTTTCCTGTGTTAAAGTCTTTTTTAACTCAGAAATAACCCACAGAAGCTCACTTTAATTTCTATATTCACATTTCTAGTATTAGCTAAGTTCTTCTGTTCATGTATTAAGGAAGAGGGTAATTAACAGAGAAGTCCAGTTTTTGAGGATTAGGGAGGGTTTGTTTTTGTTTTGTATTATATTTTGATCTACTTTTCCAAAAAAGAGATGTTTTAAAAAATGGTATCCTTCCAACTTTTCTATCCTTAAAATTAAAACTTCTCAATCTTATAATTCTATGACATGTAATTATACACATAAATGGATAGTTCTTGCCCTTGAACAGTTCACATACATGTGATATTTTTAAATCCCAACTTTGCCTCTTATGTATAGATCAATCTGGTAATTAATCCCAAAGATTTGAGAATTGATACTAAACGAGCCAGTGGAGCTGGAGGACAGCATGTAAATACCACGGACAGTGCTGTCCGGATAGTTCATCTTCCAACAGGTATGTCCTTATTTCTTCCACATAAAACTTTGAAGAAAGAAAACAAATTCTGATTAACTTGACTGATTTTCCATTGTAATAGATCCTCAGTTACCAGAATATATACTACTCAAGATTATTATTAAATACTTTATTTAGATTAGAATCCTTAGATGAAACTCTGCAGGATAATTGCAAAAGCCAGGAAGACTGAGGGACCTAAGCCCAGAGAATTTCCGTACAGGTGACGATGAGGAAGAGGTGTGGACAGTCTTGCAGGTAGCTTCCTCATTAAAAGAAAATCCAGGGTGCTTGGCTGGCTCCATCTGTAGAGCATGCGACTCTTGATAGCAGGGTCATGTGTTCAAGCCCCATATCGGGTGTGGAGCCTATTTAAAATTTTTTAAATTTAAATAAATAAAAAAAATCCTCAGAATGAAGTCACTGTCATGGGTTCTTCTTTATCAGAAAATGCTCAAAATCACTAGTTCCTAGCTTTCTTTGAAGAGAGGAGGACACGGACTTCCTTGCGAAAATGAAAGCTTGGACTTGCTTTCTCAGAAACATGCTCACATGCAGAGTTCTGCCCATAACTTCCAGGGCTGCTGCTCTGTGAAGTCCATCCACAAACCTCCAGCAGTTCTACTGGAGATACACAGGGGAACTGTGTCTAAATATTTCTTACGTCTTCAATATACTCTTAAGTGGAACTAAATGTGACTTACAGTTATTACTGCAGTGATTTACATGTGATAAAGAGCAGATGGATAGCAAACTTCAGATACCTAGAAAGAATACACCGTGACTGATCTCAAATAGGCATAATTCCCATGGATCAGTAGTGTTGAACAGGAGTGATTGGTAGGTTTTTCCTTTTTAAAATTTGAGGCAGGCCTCAAGTTAAACTTTAAGATGATGTCTTATATAATATATACTATATAAACAGGAATAGGAAAACTAGATGAATCTCCTCACAAAAATATTAATTGTGCCTATCTCTATTAGGACTAACTTTGTTTTGTTTTGGTGATGACAAATAGCTACTTAAAAAAATATATGGTTGCTAGTTAAGGGTGTGGAAAAACAATCCTTATTAAATGAGTAATGATTTTTGTTTAGTATGTATGCCTTCAATATGAATGTATTTGCACTATAGCTCAAGCTTCAATTTTTAGTTTTCTGAGAACTCTGTAAAAGTTACTTGTTTAGTTTATAGTCTTCCTTTATTAGAGTTGTTTTTTTTCCTCATAAAGGAAGAAGAAAAAGAAGGAAAAAGTATTTCTTGATAATAAATGAAGAAGATTTTCCTATTAAAACTGTTCAATTCTCATGACACTATTCAGGTGTTGTTTCTGAATGCCAACAAGAGAGATCTCAACTGAAAAATAGAGAGATGGCTATGAAAAAGCTACGTGCAAAACTGTACAGCATGCATCTAGAAGAAGAAACAAATAAAAGATACAGTGCTAGAAAGATTCAGGTAAAACTTAATTTAAAACATGCTCTGAAGGGGGTGCCTAGGTGGCTCAGTCTATTGAGCGTCTCTTGATTTAGGCTCAGGTCATGAACCCAGGGTTTTGGGATTGAGCCCTGTGTCGAGCTCTGCACTGAGCTTGGAGCCTGCTTCGGATTCTCTCCCTCTGCCTCTTGCCCCTTCCCCGCTTGCACACTCTCATGTGCTCTCCCTAAAATAATTTTAAAAACGCTCTGAAGGATAAAAATATAAAAATAAGATAACCCAGTTTTTATATATGCTGAAATTGTTTCAGTGTATTTGTTAAAATAAGGAAAGAATTCAAGTAGCTCAACAGAGGGTTATAGGTGTTTCATAATAATCTTAAACCTCTGCCCTCGTTTCTATATTCAAGGGCTTTGTTTCCTCAGATTTTTTTTTAATGTTTTATTATTTATTTTTGAGAGAGACAGAGTGAGAGTGGGGGAGGGGCGAAGAGAGAGGAAAACAGAATCTGAAGCAGGCTCTAGGCCCTGAGCTGTCAGCACAGAGCGTGACCTGGGGCTCGAACTCACGAACTGCAAGATCATGACCTGAGCCGAAGTCAGACACTTAAATGACTGAGCCACCTACCCAGGCGCCTCTGTTTTTCTCACATTTTTAACCAAAGTTACTAAAAGAGGATATATGGAATCCCCATTTTGAATCCTTTGAAAATTATGGGAGTTGGAAAGCAAACTGAATTTATTTTCTTCCTGTTTGGCATTTAATTTTACAACCACCTTGCCCTTTATTAATTCCTTTTTCTGGGAATTCATCCCTGTCCTCATTGAAAATGACCAGATTAATTCACAGATATATATGGCTACCATTTGAATGCTAACTCTGTGCTAGGCTGTATGTATATATCATCACTGTGTTGTAGGTATTATTTGTATTTTATGGATGGGGAAACTAAAGTTTAAAGTTTAAATAAATGTCTGAAGTTGTAGAGCATTGAAATGGCAGAGAGAAGATCAAAAGCTATAAATCTGTCTCACTTTAAAGCCAGTACTCTTTTCTTTTTCTATTACGTCCCATGTTATTTGAGGATTCAAAATGTTTGAAACTTGGTTCTTATATTGTGTTTCAGATTATAAACAAAGAGCTTAATCTCCAGGTAACTTAAATTTGTAGGTTTAGTTGCTTTGAATCTAACTGTATCTTATGTCTTCATATATATCTGTATAGGTTGGAACCAAAGGAAGGTCAGAGAAAATAAGAACATATAATTTTCCACAGAACCGGGTCACAGATCACAGAATAAATAAGTCACTTCATGATCTTGAAACTTTTATGCAAGGGGAATATCTACTGGATGAACTTGTAAGGTCATTGAAGGACTACGCTGATTATGAATCTTTAGTAGAAATTATTTCCAAAATGTAAATTAATTTATTATTAAAGACATAGCTTATAAAAATTCTACCACAGTAGATTACATTGTGTGTAAATACTAGTATTCTCTTAAAAAACATGAGTTAATACATTTGGAAGTAATGTGTGTATTTTAAAGACATAATTTATATAAATCTCTCAATATATTAGTAAAAAAATGTACAATACAATCATGACTCTGCTTATATATTTTGGACTCTTATGTGAAGTATACAAACAAAGCAAAAACAGTATTTTGTTTTCTTTAGTGTAAAATGTTTAGCAAATGATCAAACATAAATACAGTAAATATTGTATTAGTCAAAGTCCAGTCAAGAGACAGAAACCAGACCATGAATTTGAACAGGGATAATTTGGGTACAAAGAATTTTTAACTGGTAATAGGATAAGTTATAAGGGGATAAGCGAGAACTCATGCACTGTGAACGAGAGAGAGTCCCCAAGGAAAGAACACCCTTCGAAGGAGCTTCCCTTCCCCCAGGGTAGAGTCAGGACTACTGGAGAGAGCATGGCTTTCGCCTACTTGATGACAGAAAGGTTCCCTGGGCTGCCCTGAGCCAGAGCTGGTCTGCAGGTGGTGGTGGATCAGGCCTTGAAAACAGGACCTCAAACCCTCTAGAATGATAAACAAGCAGTCTCCCACCAAGGTGTCAGAGAAACTTGTTGGACGGTTAAGTATCAGTTTGTGTCTGCATTAGTCGGGGTTCTCCAGAGAAACCGAACCAGTAGGATGTGGGAGATTTATTAGGAGGAACTGGCTCATGTGATTATGGCAGGTGGCAAGTCCAAAACCTGCAATGTGACCTAGCAGGCTGCAGACAGCCACAGGAACTGATGCTGTGTTCCAGTCCAAAAGCAGTCTGCTGGAGAAGTCTCTCTTGCCCAAGGGAGGCCAGTCTTTTTTTTCTTTTCAGGCCTTCAACTGATTGGATGCAGCCATCCACCTTATGGCGGACATTCTGCTTTGCTCAAAGTTCATTGGTTTAAATGTTAATTTCATGTAAAAACACCTTACAGAAACCCAGGGTAATGTGGACTAAGTATCCTGGCACCCTGTTGACACATGGGCCAAGAGCACGCCCCCCCCCCCCCCCCCCCCCCGCTGGCAGCTGTGCCCCAGATGAGAAACGAGAGAAGCCTGTCCCTCCACCACCCCCTAGCAACAAAACTTGGTACCAAACAGGTCCAGCTGCAGTATTCGGAAGTGGGGTGATGAAGGGTAAATTTGTTGCTGAGAGGCAACAATTTGGTAACTGACCTAAATACCCATATGCATTACCTAGTTTCAACAATTGATACGTTTTCATATATTCTTGGTGTTAGAAGTTACAAGTATTGTTACATTGTTAAATATTTCCACTTGGATTGTTAAAAATAAGGATATTATATTCTATTATTAATATGTATTCTATAATATATTCTACTTAATCATTTATTATCACATGTAACAAAATTCTCAGTAGTTCCCTAAAATCTTCAAATACCCAATTCAGATCCTCCCAATTCTCCCCCAAATGCCTTAACTGGCTTCTTCAGACCAGGATCCACCTAAGGATCCCACATGGAATCTGCTGGTTACATTGTGTAAGTTTAGAATAGCCCTGCCAACTGCTGCCCCCTCTTTTTTTCATGACATTGCAATGAATTTGCATTTGAGAAGATCAGGCTACTACAGTGTCATTTAACTAATTCCTCAAGTCACAGTATTTCCTACAAACTGGAAGTTGGAGCTTAACACTCAGCTAGTTTTGCATACTCTCTCCCTTTCCTCTGATTTAGCATTTTTGTCATTAAAATATATACCAAATAAGCCAAGTTTGAATGCTCTGATGTGCTGAGATGTATTTGATTCTCTAAAATACATGGACAGATGAGAAAAATGACTTCACCCTTGTGAAAGGAGAAGAATTTATTGTTGAAAGTGAGCTTAAAGCTAAATCAGTATAATATTTTTTTTATAATTAAAGTTTATTTACTGTGAGTGAGCACATGTGCAAGCAGGGGAGGGGCAGAGAAAGGAGGAGAGAGAGAATCCCAAGCAGGCTCTGTGCTGTTAGCCTGACTCTCGAGGCTCGATCTCAAGAACCATGAGATCATGATGTGAGCCAAACAGTCCAGTGCTCAACCAACCGACTGAGCCACCCAGGTGTCCCTAAATCAGTAGAATCTTTATCAGTATTTTTTCATCATAAGATTTAAAAGAGGTTTAGTGGCTCTTATTTTCCATAGGAGTCCTGGTTATGATCAGCTCTTTTCTGAGAAGACAGACTCCAGAGAATTGGGGTCTAAAAGGGAAGAAAGCCTGGGAATGTCTGCTTGAGGCTACACAGCTGTGAAAGACCTCCTGGTGTTGAGGGCAACAGAGATTAAAAAGTGCTTACTGTGGGGGCACCTGGGTGGCGCAGTCGGTTAAGCGTCCGACTTCAGCCAGGTCACGATCTCGCGGTCCGTGAGTTCGAGCCCCGCGTCGGGCTCTGGGCTGATGGCTCAGAGCCTGGAGCCTGTTTCCGATTCTGTGTCTCCCTCTCTCTCTGCCCCTCCCCCGTTCATGCTCTGTCTCTCTCTGTCCCAAAAATAAAAAAAAAAAAAAAAAAAAAAGTGCTTACTGTGCTTGATAAAGAAATACGAGGGGTGCCTGGGTGGCTCGGTTGGTTAAGCGTCCCACTTTGGCTCAGGTCATTATCTCACAGTTCGCAGGCTCGAGCCCCACATCGGGCTCTGTGCTGACAGTTCAGATTCTGTATCTCCCCCTCTCTCTACCCCTCCCCAGCTCATGCTCTTTCTCTGTCTCAAATATAAATAAATGTTAAAAAAAAGAAACAAACAAACAGGAGGGGTGCCTGAGTGACTCAGTCGGTTAAGCATCTGACTTCAGCTCAGGTCATGATCCCACAGTTCGTGGGTTCAAGCTCTGTGCGTCGGGCTCTGTGCTGACAGTGTGGAGCCTGGAGCCTGCTTCAGATTCTTTGTCTCCCTCCCTCTCTCTTGTGTGCACATGCTCACTCTCTCCCTGAAAAATAAATATTAAAAAAAAAACAAAAAACAGGAGACATCCCCATGGTTCTTCCATGGTGTATGTGCTCCTTATTGCAAGGAAGAGTAGTAAATTCAATGTGTTTAACTACAAGGAGTGGAAGGGAGAGTAGGGGAGGGGAAAGAACTACAGGAAAGGTCAGTTATCCATAAAGAGAGAAGGCTGGAAATGCTGATTCTAGTTTTTGAAAACATGAAATTAACTAAGGAGTACAATTATGAGAATAGCTCTATCTTGTAGATAATGTTAATTTTATAGTAGTTACAACAAAGTAGAATTTCCAGAGAAATAAAATGACTTAATTATTAAGGTTATATGATGAAAGGGTTAAAGAATTAGAAGACATTCCATTAATTCCCAAACTGCAAGCTTTTCTCTATTTGTTGAACCTACAGTAATCTAAATTCTTATAAGCATATGTTCTACACAAATTTAAAAGTATATCATTGTGAGGTAATGTGTTTCCTCTTTCTTAAGTCAACCTGTATTAATTAGCCAGATTTCCTCTAGAGCCCTAGCTTGTACTAACCTTCAGAGTAATTTGTTTCACCTTATTCTTTAAGAAATAGCAGGTTTACTATTTACTGAGAAAACTCAGTAAAGACAGGTATTAATTTTAAAACTGGCCCAAGGTTATCAAAATACATCAGAGAATTTGAATTTTCCTTGTAACATTCTGTTCATGAAGGACACTCTACCTTCCCAAGCACATTTGATGAAAATAGCTTTCCATGACCTATGCAACTCAAGAATACACCAAGACTTGTTAATTAGACCACAGGCAATTCCTGCATAAGATCCATGTAAGATGTGTTTCCCAGTTTGTGTCTTTTAGGTCTTTCAGGTTTCCTTTTTGAATGAAAGGGATATATCTATGTTAACTGAATATTACAACATATTATTACTTAATTTCTCTTTACCTCTTCTAATAGGCGATAATTAGAAAAGTTGGACTGAGATTGTGAAGAGTCTTGACTATTGAATTTCATTCTGTAAACAAGAGAAGCTCTTAAAAGTTTAGTTATCCGCACCCCCCCATTCCCACTCCACTTCCTCACTCCCTGCCCCATGGGAAAAGGTGAGATAGCTGTATTAATGAAGGTGGAAAAGAACTTTTGATCAATTTTTAAACTTCCTGTCCATTAGAACATCACGGTTGGTTGGTTAGAGAAGAAATCATAATACCTAGGTAATTCTAACAATGTTACGTTTAACACATGCATCAGTAGGTGTATTATAAACACATGCAGATTAATTGACAAATTCTGGTATGAATGGACACTGGCTTCCACTTCACTCACTAAGATAGCTACTACCAGAATAACAAATGTAATTTTTGGAACCCAAGGAAGGATCAGGGTAGAGCAACAGTCGTGGCATGAGGCCAACTGGAACTCTAAGTCTAATATTTAAGGGCTTCCAAATCTGTAGCTGTTCGTATAAACAATGCATCTATACAGCTATCTTCACTATAAACCATGCATTTTGTTGCTCCCTCTCCCTTTGCATGTGCTGTGCTCTCCACCTGGAACAGACTCTTGGCTTACCTCAGCAGAAAGATTTCGAAGTCCAACCTAAAGGGCACCTTAGCCTCTAGGCAGAATTAACTGCCCTTCATTGGAAATTCCACAGTACTTTACCATACCAGGATGACAACATTTATGGCAAGGTAATACCAGTCTCAGGACTGTGTGTTTAATAAGGACACGGGAAAGAGTGGGTCGGGGACTAGAATAAGCGTGTGTCGCTAGACCTCTCACATTGTCTCATGAATGGACAAAAATGTTTTCTTCATTCTTGTCTCCTCAGGACCAAACATTATGCTACAACAGGCACGAAACAGGTGTGTAAAAGGCAGTTATAGCGAAAATATTTGTCCAGAAATCTGATGTGTTATTCAGAAAAAAACAATTTCAGAGTGGCCTAGAAGAGCAGTTAATCAAAACTTACTCAGCTGTAATAGCAATTTTGAAGATGCATAACCAATCACTATGTTTAAAATTCAACGTCATATTCCTCCATAACCCATTTCTCAGTTTTTTTAATGGCACTACCATTCTCCCTCTCTCTCAAATTTAAAATGTAGTCATCTTTGATTCCTCTTCCTCACATACACTTCATTGCTAAATCCTACTCTCCTCAACGCTCTAATCCTCACGGATTCTATTACCACTGCTCTTGCCCACAATTACTTTTCTCCTGGACTACTTTTATGGTCCCCTGACTTCTCCCTCCATCCTAGCTGCTCTCTAGTTCAGGTAACACAACAGCCGGATTCATCTTCCTAAAAAACAAGGCTCTGATTTTGTCACTCTTTGGCTCAAATGCACTGCTTTTGCTTATTAAGTAGGAACTTAGTAAGTTCCTACTGCCTTCCAAATAAAACTCCATGTCTTAAGTGTGCATACAATACATCCATATCCACATCCAGCGTTATTTCATATTGGCCTGTTTTACTCACTACCCCCATTAGGTCACATCAAATTCATTTTTTCTGATAACTGCACTTGCATTTAAGTTTTCCCCCATCATGTTCTTTATGCCAGGCCACCCTCCTCCCCAGTCCTTCAAAAGACATCCCCAGCAGCAGTGGTTTTCATCTAGAGGCAAGCTTGCCCATAGGGGACATTTGGCAATATTTGGAGGCTAAAGATGCTACAGTGCACAGGACAGCCCCCAAGAAATAAGTACCTGGGCCAAAAAGTAAACAGTGCTGAGGTTGAGAAACCTGTCTAACAGATTACTCCCTATCTTAGTATATAAAAGTAAATTCTCTGACCTCTAAAAATTCTCAGTGTAACCAGATGTATCTGACTTATCCAGTGTTGCATTATAGCTATATCTTATACACCTTATCTCCTTCCCTCCATGCTCATGATGCTTTTAATCATTTACTGAGCATCTGTTATGTCTATTAGGTGGCAGGCCCAGATAATAAGAACAAGGGCAGGTACCATGTCCCAATTATTTCCAGATACTCCATAATATCTTGCATGTTGTAGGTCTGCAAATAAGAATTTGCTGAGGGGCACCTCAGTGGCTCAGTTGGTTAAGCTTCAGCTCAGGTCATGATCTAATGGTTCTTGAGTTCAAGCCCCACGCTGGGCTCTGTGCTGACAGTGTGGAGCCTGCTTGGGATTCATATTCTCTCTCTCTCTCTCTCTCTCTCTCTCCATCCCTCCCTCATGTGCATGCACATGCTCTCTCTCAAATAAACTTAAAAAAAAAAAAATTTGCTGAAAGAGGGCAACTCTCTCTATGCTTCATTTTGTACCTAAAACCTCAATAATTCTGAAATTGAAGTGCAGGAAGAAAGAGGTACATACATCTGTTGATATCTAGTAAAATTCAAAATGGCCCTAAGTTTCTCACTAAAAATGAAATTAACAGATGCTCATGAACCTTGAACAAATTATTTGTCAGTTAAAAATATTTCAAAATAATCAATATTTCAGTAGTAGTCTAATAGTTAAAATCAACATTAAATAATAGGCTGAGAAAGAATGTGATAAACTATTCCAGTATACAATAAAATATGCTTAGCTATGTATATTGCTTTTTATTGCTACAGTAATTTTAATTTTCCTAATAACAGATCTTAGCCTTTTCCTGAAAAGATCAATAACTGCTGGAGAATACCTTTTAAACAGTAGTTAAGGTCCAATATAGTACAGGTGCTCAATTAATTTAATGAAAACCCTTTCTCCCCTCAAATTTCATACATTTGTCCACATCTGAAAACAAAACAGGAGTAAAGATCTCAAAGGTCAAATGGGGAAGTAATGTGAAAATGTACTATAAAATCAGGCCTACCCAGCAAAGGAGTAAAGTACAAGGACTTATCCAGCAGAACAGGATTGCAGGGGCACCTCAGTGGTTCAGCTGGTTGAGGGTCTGACTTCGGCTCAGGTCATGACCTCACGGTTCATGAGTTCAAACTCATCGGGCTAGCTGTTGTCAGCCAAGAGTCCGCTTCTGATTCTCTATCCCCTTCTCTCTACCCCTGCTCCACTTGTGCCTTCTGAAAAATAAACATTAAAAAAAGACAGAAAAAGAACAGGATCGGAATTTTTGCTTATGAGCTGTGTAGTTCTCTGAGAATTAACTTCCACTTCCGAAAAATTAAATAGTGCCAAGGTTATTGTGAGAATTAAAGACTAACATTTACAAAATGCCTAGAAGACAAAAAGCTACTATAGTTTTAACATCCATTCAACAAATAACTCACTCCCCTGCTGAAATCCCTCCAACAACTACCACTGCAATCGGAAGAAACTCTGAAGTCCACATGTAAACCTACAGGATCTGGCTGCTACCTCTCTGACCTAATCTCCTCTAGCACTTGCTCAATGCGCTCTAGACATCCTTATCTCCTTGGAACAAGCCACGCACTTTCCATCTCTACCCCCTGCTTATTAAGCCGATCTTTGCAGTGCCTACCCAACAGATCTTGGTCCAAAGCCTCCCAAACCCTCCTGACCACCCAGAGTCATTAATCTATGCCCCTACTGCCCACTCCCTGCCCCATAATCTAGTTTTATATTGCTCTTTCCTGAACTACAATTGTTAACTGTCAGTTTCTTTCCCATTAGCATGAAAACTCCTTGAAAATCAGGGCTTTTGTTTTTCCAACCACGTATCTCCAGGACCTAGCTCCAAGACGGGGCTAAGGCAGGCGAGTGGGACACATCACTCAGATGCAAAATTTAAGAGGATGCCCAAATGCCAGTAATCCAGAAAAATATGAATTTAAAGCAACATTCTTAAAGATGAAAAGTAATGTAAAACACCATGACGAACTATCATAATTACGCATAACGACGGGATCCAACCAGCATGTGCAAAATTCACCCCAGTCCCCGCCCTGCCTCACTAGGACTTGCCACCGATATAACTGAGCGATTACCGTAAATCGAGTATTAACTCTCTCTAAAGCTGCAGAAAAGCAAGAGGGAGAACCCAGAAGAACCAGAAGGCAAGGAATTGGACTTTTTGGAGCTTACACCCTGTAGCTTCACCGCGCTGTGGCCAAAAGGCTGACGGCAAGGCACGCACTGTCACCAGTTAAATGCACACTCGGGCTGAAAAGTTCAGCAGGGCTAATACTGTGGTGCCAGTTGTCAACGAAAGCTTAATAAATACTTCAACCCATTCCTGACATCACTAGAAAATCATTCCCTTGGCCCGAGGCTTCCAGCCCTAGAGTGTGGGGACTGAAGCTCTCACGGCAAGACGTTTTATAAACATCTATTTTTGGAGGAGGACTGCTGTCTCTCGCGCTTGGCCCCTGAGGTAAATAAACAAAAACCCAGGAAAGCGTAGATACAAGTCTAATAAACTTAACGTCCGTACAAAGTAGCGGTGGCTGGAGCACTCTGGTTGAAAAGACAAATAAATACGCTTACAAGAAAGAAGCGACTGTCCCACCGCGGGAAGGCCACGAGGACACGCAGCCCCAGGTCTTCAGCCACGGCAGGTGCGAGACCGACGGTGCGCGCGCCACCGCGGCCCGCCCCTGCGCCTGAGAGAATCGCGCAAGCGCCAACCCGCCAACTCTGCAGCTACCGCCCGCCAAAGGCGCCTGCGCAAACGCTGAGGGCAGAGGGAGGGGCGAAAGTGAGAGGGAGAGAGGAGCGCGCCTAAATCCTAGAGAGGCGGGCTAAGCGGCTACGGAGGGCTGGGGGCAGGGCTTGTCTTCCGGAAAGTCTGGATTCCCGGACGACCGGAGTCGCCGCTCACCAAACACCCACTTGTGTGCTGCTCGAAGAAAGTCGGCCACGCTATATAACCATGGGAAATCTTCGGACAGAAGCCGGAGCTGCCTTCAGGATGAAATTAGGACTCGGAGAAGACCCGCTCGCAAGACGGAAGGAAGCGTGGCGGGTGCACGCATGCGTGGTAGGCTACCTCCACGTGCGGCCGGGCCGGGGCCTCCCCGCGCTCAGAGGCCCCGCCCCGAAGCCCGTCCCCTGCAGGAGCATCTTTCCGGACGCGCGGAGCCGGCTGGAAGGAGGAAGGTTGGGCCTCGGAGCTCGGCCCCGCCTCTGCCGCCTCTAATTGGGCGTGGGTGAGGGCGCCCCCTCCCACCGTCTTCCTATTGGAGCGCGCGTGCGAGCAACGCACCCCATTGGGCCGTACGGATTTGGGCACCAAATTCAAAGATTTTAAAAGTACCAGCTGGCGCCTTTTAGGAGATACAGCTCTGTGAAGCGGGCGGCCTGGTCCTCTCCTGCGGCAGCTGTTCCCTCACCTGAGGCAGGCCCCCGACTTCCACTGGCATGAGCCAGCGCCCCTGCCGCTGCTCTCCACGGCCCCCCTGCAGCTCCTGCCGCTGCAGCTACAGCGACCTGACAGCCGCCGGGCGCCCTCGGCCCTCAGACAGTGAGTGTGAGGAGAGGGTACGGGAGCCCGCCTTCCAGGAAGGGTATGCGGGGTTAGGGGGCGGCTGCTTCCGAACCCTACACCCTCCCGTGTCCGAGCGTGCGCCTCACGCCGGGCCGGGCCGGGCCCGGCCGGGGCGGGCGGCGGCGGCGGTTCCTGCGGCCCCGGGGAAAGAAGCCTGGGGCTCGGGGAGGGGAGGCCAGATGTGCCGAGGCGGGTGGCGGGCCCGGGTCCCGCCTTCCTGGACGCCAGCGCCCAGGGAGGTGAAGGTCTCGGCCTTTGAGGGCGCCCTTCTCCTCTTGCAGGATCTACCTATCCTCGTCCCCACCCGGCATGAAGAGGCGCCAAATGCCCCTCCCCTCCCCCACCCCGGGGCCTGGGGGCTCTGACAGGGCTCGCGAGCCGGCGGCCCCCGGGGTCTGGCCGGGCGCCTCAGCCCCACTTCCTGCGCCCCTTTTCCGTATTCAGCCCGCAGCCTCGGGGCCGCAGTCCAGTGCCCCGGATTTTCGCCGCCTCACCCTTGCTGGCGGGCGCGGGAGATCCTGCTGGCTTATCTCCCGCCTCCGCACGGCCCGCGCCCTGAGGGGCCACCTCCCGACCCCCCAAGGCTTCGCCTGGGCTTCCCCCCTGCCCGCTCCCGCCAAATGGAGGGACCCCCCTCGCCGGGCCGGGCTGTACCGGGACGTCCGAACAAAACCTTTTTCTTTTTGTCTCGGTTTTCCCCTCTGCCCGGTAACCCGTTCCCCAGGCCTGGCTGGGGTCCGGGCGGGAAGCACTTTTTACTGCAAAACCGTGAATTTGCCCTCCGGTACCTGATTACCTGAGAAATGAAGAATTGGTTATTTTTTCTTTTTTTTTTTCTGCGCTCCTGAAGCCCTGGACAGCCCTTGATTCCAAAATTCGGATAGAGTGGAAGGCCCTCGAACGGTTATTTTTACCCTCTTTGTGGCTATCTGAAAAGAGATCCAAAGGCATTTATTTTTGCCTCAGAAATTACCCCCAATTTTTTTTTTTAATTGGTTCGACTTTGTGAGATTGGGCAATCCCTGCAAGATGCCGCTTTCATTAGAAAAGGAATTTAGAAGACTGGAAGAAAAAATAATACCTGGCTTTTAACAGGGTTAGGTCTATTTCTAGAAGATCCTCCCTCCTCCGTCTCCCTGTGAACTTCTGAAGCTTGATGGCTTTAAGAAGTGTTTTTTTGTTACTTCCAGTTTGCCTGGTATTATCACTTGGCTCCTCAGAATATTTGCCGTCTCCAAGAGTTTGATCTCCTGTTTACAGATTTGAGAAAATGAGATTAAAAATTTAACGCAGCCAAGTATTTTTGAAGGCAGGCTTTTCTAAAATTTTCTTTTAGAGATTACGGCTATTCCCCGTTTGTGGCTGCAAGCCTTGGGGGTCTCAGATTCTTAAGGAATAGCCATGCTTAACATCGCGCACGTGTGATTATTTTCTAGGTATTGGGATCGTAGAACTTAATCATTTAACGTTGGGATAGTTGTAAAACTTTTTAAGCATTGTAGCCTATTTATGGTATTTTCGTATGGAGTGTCACTTCTGCCTTAGAAAGTTAAAACGGAAGGTCAAACTTTGTGCAGTTAACTACAATACCACCTTTGCACGATTGGACAGTGAGTGAGTAAATGATGTTTAAAAAATGCAGTATATCGAGTCTTCAACGACATGAGGCAGATATTAGTACCTCCATTTTAGAAAAAAATGAAATGTCACAAATCTAGTCAAGGCTGAGGAAGTATTTTTACTTGAAGATGGATCTGATTCCTAGGAAAAGTATGTAATCTGTAACACATAGTGTGGAACGTATTTTGCTACTTTTAAAACATTCGTGATTTTCAATAAAAGGATTACAAAGGGATTTGGCTTAAAAATGTGATAAGAATACCATATGTGATGGGACTCTGCCATACATGTAGTCCAGTTTTACATTCTTAACCCCATTTTATAGATGAGAATACAGAGGCTTTAGAAGTTAACTGCCTCCCTTTTCACCAATTCAGCAAATGATACTTTATAGCTTAGATGCTCAAGACTTAAACCCCAGGGTACTTTTTTTTTTTTTTTTTTTTTTTTTTTTCCAGCGTTTATTTTTATTTTGGGGACAGAGAGAGACAGAGCATGAATGGGGGAGGGGCAGAGAGAGAAGGAGACACAGAATTGGAAACAGGCTCCAGGCTCTGAGCCATCAGCCCAGAGCCCGACGCGGGGCTCGAACTCACGGACCGCGAGATCGTGACCTGGCTGAAGTCGGACGCTCAACCGACTGCGCCACCCAGGCGCCCCAAGACTTAAACCCCAGGGTACTTTTTTACTCCACTTTCCTTCATTCACATCCAAAGCACCCACAATTTCTGTTGACTGTATTCTCCTAAATACATCTCACATCCACCCAATTATCTTCATTTCCACTGCAGTCATCCCAGTATCAGTTACCCAAACTGCCTGGACTCCTGTGATCTACACTTCTAACTAGCTTTCCTCTTTCCGCTTGTACCTTCCTACAGTCCATTCTCTACAGCTGCCAATCTTTTGACAGATATATGTAAACCAGATATCTGAACTCAGAACCCCTCAGTGCTCTTTATTACACAATGAATAAGATCCCGTCTGCCCTAAAATTGTACAGGCCATTCTACTCTCCCAACCTTACAGTATATTATATGATTTCACATTTTAAAACTAAACCTACAACCAGCATCCAGATTTTGGAACCAATAAAAGGAACTAGAGTTCCGTGGAGAAACAAGTGATTCTATGGCTGGAACAGGGAAAATAGAAGATGAGCCTGGCTGGGGCGCCTGGGTGGCGCAGTCGGTTAAGCGTCCGACTTCAGCCAGGTCACGATCTCGCGCTCCGCGGGTTCGAGCCCCGCGTCAGGCTCTGGGCTGATGGCTCGGAGCCTGGAGCCTGCTTCCGATTCTGTGTTTCCCTCTCTCTCTGCCCCTCCCCCATTCATGCTCTGTCTCTCTCTGTCCCCAAAATAAATAAACATTGAAAAAAAAATTTAAAAAAAAAAAAAAAAAAAAGAAGATGAGCCTGGAGCATCTTGTGCCAGAAAGTAAGAAATGCTCCAAAAACAAAATAATGGAAGTATTTCAAGTGGGTATGAACTTACACAGTGGTGAAAGCAGAAACAATTTGAGCAATAACCTAATGTAGTATTTGGATTATAACCCAAAGTCTATGAGCCTATATGTATACTTTATTTATATACACACACACACTTTTATCTCACTTTCCAGGATAAGGTAATGGAATGAACACTAAATTTATAGTCAGGAATGGTAATCTGTCTCTCTTAACTACCTGCGAAATTGTGGGCAAGCTACTTAGCTGAGCTTCAGTTGTCCTTATTTGTAAAACTAAGATAATAACCTCTTCGCCCTACATCAGAAGGTTGTGAGGATCGAATGTTTGAAAACAAATTGGAATTGTAAACTTCTAAACAACTATAAGATGCTTGGTACCTGGGTGGCTCAGTCAGTTGAGCCTGAGACTTTGGCTTAGATCATGATCTCATGGTTCCTGAGTTCAAGTCCCGTGTCCAGCTTTGTGCTGACAGTGCAGAGCTTGCTTTGGATTCTCTGTCTCTCTCTTCCCTTCCCCCACTTGGGCTCTCTCAAAAGTAAATAAGCATTTAAAAACAATTGGAGTGCCTGGGTGGCTCAGTCGCTTGAGCATCTGGCTCTTTGTTTTGGCTTAGGTCATGATCTCACAGTTTGTGCGTTGTAGCCCCACATCGGGCTTTGCGCTGATAGCTTGCAGCCTGCTTGGGATTCTCTCTTCTCTCTCAAGTAAATAAACTTAAAAAAAAATTTAAAACAATTAGAAGATGAGTGAATCATCATTAGCTCTAAATTTTAAAGAACTTCATGTTCAAACAGTGGTGTGGAATGAAGGGTTCTATGGGATAGTTCAGTAACAACTCTGCTAACTAAAATGAACAGGAAGAATGCTTTTGAAAAGAATTAAGAGTTTCTGAAGTACGTTTTTCAGGCCTCTTCCTTTTAGGCAGCTAAACAAAATAAAAGGTTTGTCTTTGTAGGTGTCTTTGCCCTCAGATAAAATGTGGTCCTATGTAAATCATACTTCATTCTTGAGGCAAAATTTAAAACAATCTGTCTTGGAATATTTTAATCTTCCAGGTGAAAGAGAACCCCTCAATAATTTATTCTAGCATTATGATTAATGTTGGTGTTAGTAAATGTTGTTTATTCTTTATTTGCTCTTTGTATACTTGAACTTAGTTTGAAATGAGTTTTTAGGGCTAGTCCAAGTTTTAGTGGTGTTCTGAAGTATATACTGTGTGTCCTTCACTGTGTTAAACATTGGGAATTTCAAGAGACTACCTCCCTACAGGTGTTCTTTTAGTACTTAAAGGTTTTGCTCTAAATAAAAACTGTAAAATTTAACATGGACAGATTACCAATACTTAGTACAGACTAAACAATCTGACTGGTACATACGCTTAAAAGATAGATTGTTACCTACCTATGATTGGTTTGCAGGGGTAATATTAGGTGTAGAATACATTTGAAGCATAATACTATTCATATACTCAGACTTCAATAATGTTAAGTAATGTTCCTGAATCAATCTACTGTATTCCTTCCCAGAATTGTGCTTTTGTTCAGGTTACCTTCAGTGAATGCTTTCTCCAGCCTCTACTGCCTGACAGAATCCTAGCTATCCTTTAAAGCAGTAGTTCTCAACTGAGAAATCAGACATTTTGACACCACTGCCTCTCCCCACCCAATATTTGTCAGCAACTGGTGATTGGAGACATTTTTTATTGTGCCACAGGGAGTAGAGGCTGCTAATGACATCAAATGGGTAAAGCCTGCTAAACATCCTAAAATGTAGAGGGCAGCCCCCAACAACAGAACTATCCAATCCAAAATGTTAGTAATGCAGAGATTGAGAAATGCTGATGTAAAGATATTAAGTGCTGCCTGTTCATTTGTAGCTTAGCTGGTTTCTTAGTTGAACAATTAGTTGAACTAATTGCATAGTTTGTTAATAGTATCATAATTTGTTGTTTTTCCCTCTTATGCTACTTATAAATAACAAGCACATTGTCTTCTCCAGTTATTTAAGACAGCTGAACAGTAGTGCACACCTGGTTCCCTACCACCCTCACATTCTTATATCTTGTCTTACACCAATTATAGTGTCACTCTTATTTACCAGATCTTCTGATTGGTAGCTGAACTATTAATTCTTCTGACTCTTTGGTTAATTAGTTATGAGAAATCTTCATTCAATAATTGAAGATTGCAGTCTCTAGCACATACTAGGCAAGATAAAGGGAGATGTCCCTGTGCGTGAGTTCACTATCCAGTAGGGCGGACGAACATCTTAAATATATCAGACTGTCACCCTTACCACTGACCCAAATAAAACTTAAGAGATGAGAGCTCTGGGACTTCAAGGAGATTTTAAATTAAGGGTATTTAAATTTATTGACTTTAGTTCTTTCTTGAGTAATTATTGTAAGGCTTATAATAATTGCTAGTGTTTCACTCTTATATAAAATTATTTTGATTCTTACACACTTCCCCTCTCCTTTGGTCTTAAACATATTTACTGTCATTGGTTTGGGTTATGCTTAAGTCAGAGCTGATTTTAATGCCATTTCAAAGTTCAGGGATTGTAGAAGTGTTTGTGATTACTATAAGGATTTCTCCGACTTCAGACCCCACTCGATGCATCACATTTCCTTATTTGTTCCATAAGCACAGATACTTATTTAATAGTCCCCTTTACCAGTATTTTTTACTCAGATAACAGACTCGAAAAGCCAAATATTACAATTATACAATTGTACAATTATACTGCTTTTAGCAGTCTTCCGAGGTACCCTTTTAAGAATAAAATACATGTACTTACTAAAAGATTTAAGTAGTATTCATTGTCACATCTCAGTAATTAAACTTGGATTCCTTCACAGGTATATAGTGCTGAGAGAATGCAAAGTAATTAAACCTCTGTATATCCCAATATAAGAAGTAGAAATGTATGAAAATTTTGTCATTTAGTAAGTGCTTTGTTTTGTTTCTTGTAGGTTGTAAAGAAGAAAGTTCCACTCTTTCTGTCAAAATGAAATGTGATTTTAGCTATAACCATATTCATTCTGGACTTAAGTTAGTGAAGCCTGATGATAGTGGAAGACAAGGTTCCTGTACTCCTGCATATTTGGAAGGTTCTTATAAAGATTGCATTAAAGACTATGTGAGGTTATCAGATATTGGGTCACCAATCGTGAGCCCCAGGATTGTAGAACTTGAATCTGAAAACGAAAACAAGCTCTTTCATAACAAGGAAAATCAGCATGTGCAACAAATCCTTGATAGTTCAAATGAGATCGAAGAACTAGAGACCAGTGGACCTTATGAAGACAGTGGCTATACTTCATTTTCCCAGCAAAGTGGCTTCAATGAACATGAAGAGAGTAGCCTTCCCTTGGAAAATTTCAGTGACAGTCCACAGTCCTGCCTGCTTCAGATGCAAAGCCCAGAGCAATATCCCAGCAAAAACTTGCTGCCGGCTCTTCACTTTGCCAAAATGGTTTGTTCAACGTTAAAAAAGAATGCCAAACGAAATCCTAAAATAGATTGGGAGAAACTGAAAGAATTTATATTCAGTGGAAATTTTGGACTGCAGAATATAATTGGAAGGAAAATGGGCCTAGAATATGTAGATATTCTCAGTGAACTCTTTCGAAGGGGACTCAGACATCTCCTAGCAAACATTTTAACACAGCTCAATGATATGGACTTAATCAAGTAAGTATGGTTGCTTTGAGTGTTAGTATAATCCACTGAACATTTTTGTTAAGATGGCTCAGCACTACCAGCTCATACAAAGACATAAGAGGGAAGTCTTTTACGTTGTTTGAGGTAATGACTGCCTGATAGCTGGTATTTGACCACTTGTATGCCACTAAGATGAAAGAAGATTTTTAAAGTAAGCATTTAATCCAGTTATTTCAAATTTCATATTTATACTATTAGCAAACTATTTTTGTTAAATTGGGATTTTTGTTTCTGAAAATTACTAATACTTAAGCTACATCATACCTACTTAAGTATAAAACAACAGCCTAGTTCTGGTGTATAGGTCCAGTAGGCTTTATGAGTTCTGTCACACTTGAAAGTATGAAATAGTTCCTGATGTTTTTAGGCCATTTTTAATGTAGGGCTCCCCTAGGTTTGACAGTGATAAAAAATAGGGAAACCCACAAGTGGATCTGATTATGACTGTTTCCTTAGAAACCTCATATTTCCCTTTCTTCCTCATTCTACCAAATATGAGTTAGGATGAGGTGACAGAATTAAGATAATTATAATATAGACTATTGGATTAGATCCCACTCAAACAGGTGTGTTTTTGGCATTTTTGGAAAAGTTGTTAGAGGTACTTATCACTGGTCTTTATGAAAAATAGCTAAAGCAAAATAGAAGTATTAATTTTTATAGTTGGCTACCTTCTTGAGGGATAATTGGCATCACAGCTTCTTTGTTAACAAAAATGGATTTTTGAAATTGATGTCCACTAATAGCAATATGTCCTAGAATACTTTGAAATTTGTCTACAACTTTTATTGATATCGAATAGCTAACATAGTGTCATATATATATACTAGGGGCTACTTATTTGATGTTTGCAGATATTGTGAAAAAATGAAGTATCAAGGAATGATTGCATTGGTTCTTAAGCCCAGATGTACTTAGAATGACTTGATAGGGAGCTTTTAAAAACAGGACTCTGGCCCCCATTTTAAGCCAGTTAAACCCAAATGCCTAGGCATGGGACATCCTTAAATCTTAAGTGCTGTAGGCAATTCTAATGTATAACCAAGTTTGAGAAGCACTGCTAATAGAAATTTCTTTTTTGCACTGTTAGTATTTCTGTAGTATGTTCATTCCTCTTACCTCTTTGTGATGCCTTGTTTCCTTTATAACCTTTTACTTTTCCAGTGTGTCTAAAGTGAGCACAACTTGGAAGAAGATCCTAGATGATGATAAGAGAGCATTGCAGTTGTACAATAAAGCAATAGAGAGAGTTAATGTAAGTCTTTGCAGTTGATGTTTTCATTTTAAAAATATCTTAGAACATTACATTAAAATATAAAAGCTCGTGCTCTTTACCTTTACAAATGGGGGAAATAGGACAGATAACAGGTAATCTGGAAATCCTTTACATTCACAAGGCATTTCAGCTTTTCACTAGAACTCATTAAGCAAAATTCAAAGACAAGGGAAAAGGAATTCCACGTAAGCCATTATTTCTTGGATTCTTTCTAGAAATGGAATGTCCAAAAGTACAAAAGGGAAAATTGGTCACTTCTCTAATGAGAGTTGACCATATAGCTAATTTTCATTGCCATTTGTGTTTTTTCAGTTATCAACATATTGAACATTCTTAATGCAGAAGAGAATTTATCTGCCTTCCAAAATACTTGGTAAATTTCAAGATGTTTCTGAGAAAATCTGTACATGATTGAAATTTCAGGCCTAGCAGTTGGCAGACTTGGGTCTAAATTTTGGTGCTGCTACTTACTAGCTGTATAACTTTAGACAAGTATTGCTTAAATTCTCCAAGTTCAGTTTCTTTATTGATAAGGTTAGTATTAATGAGAAGTTTTCTAATCTAAAAGGTTGTTTTGAATCCATGCATGACATTGAAGTGATACTTAAACATGACTATTGTCATTTATTGATGATAAAAGCAATGACTTTTTGTTTTGGCATCAGTACTTTATAAATCATGTATCTTGGGTACCCGGGTGGCGCAGTCGTTCAAGTGTCTGACCTTGGCTCAGGCCATGATCTCGCGGTTCATGAGTTCCAGCCCCGAGTCATCAGGCTGTGTGCTGACAACTCAGAGCCTAGAGCCTGCTCCAGATTCTGTGTCTCCCCTTCTCTCTTCCCCTCCCCTGCTCACTAGCTCGCATGCTCTCTCGCTCAAAAATAAACATTAAAAAAAATTAAATACATCATGTATTAAATGCTATATAGACTCTAAGTATTTAGTGCTTTCTCACAATTTCTGGTTTGCAGTTTCTGTCAGTATTATCTGTGCAAATAGTTGTATGTGGCTATATTTAAGCATATGCAGGTAAATTGGGTATAGGGATAAATCTTTTAGATTCTCATTTACCCTTTTTTTACATGTACAAACAATAAAAATGCCTGATTGTTAAGAATATAGGAGGATATTTTTAAGTCCTATTAAAATATTTTTTTTAATTAGGAAAAGAACATTAAGTTTTCACCACATGCTTCAACCAGAGAATATGTTATGTTCAGAACCGCTTTAGCTTCTGTTCAAAAATCAGCAGCCCAGGCTCACCCCAAAAAAGATGCTCAAACCAAGTTATCCCATCCAGGTGATCAGAAAGGTTCTACTTACAGTCGACACAATGAATTCTCTGAGGTAATTTTTTGTTTTGTCAATAAACTAGAAACTTATGGGGCCTTTATTGTTAAAAGGATTTAGAGTAAGAAATGGAGAACTTTAAATTTAATTATAGCATAAGTAGAACTACTAGGGAATTATTAATGGAGATGTTATCTTCTGTCCCCCTTCATTCTGGTCTCAAAAATGTTAGAAACTGAAACAATTTATAACTCAAGTAATCAAGTTAAGAAAGTACACAGAGATGTCTTTCTATGCAAAAAGTAATAGCTACCATTTGACATTGTTTATGACCACTCAGTGATGTTGAGATCTAATTTGGAAATGCTAAGGAAACCTTGATTTTCAAATTTCTTACCAAACTTGTTCAATACTACATTTTGCAATTGCTGCCTTTTATATCTACGGACCAGAACTAAACTGGAAAAGACCAGCTTTCAGAAATTGAAGCCCTCCTATTGTACCTTCAAATCATTGGGTAATGTGTATTGTAAGTTCTACTGAACACATGGAAAATTTGGCAAGCTTAATTTAAAAAACCATAACGTCACCTAAGTGCATCTTTGAAATGTTGACTGCCTTCATGCTGGTCAATAAGTATAAATTATAGTTAAGTTTAATTTTCTAAGTGTTCGTTACATAATGACTAATACAACGTGTAACGATTCAAACAGCAGTTATTGAGCATCTGCTATCAGGTAATCCATGGATAAGAAAACATGGTACCCTTCATAGCCTTGTAATCTAGAATGGAAAATGGCTACATAAAAATAAATGCCATATAACGTGATAGGTGCCTTAAAAAAGCTAGAAGTGAAAGAGCAACCAACTCCTAGTAACACTAGAAAGACTTCACAGTAAAGGTGACATTTAAGTCAGACATTGACATGTAAGTAGCATTCATGAAATAAAAGAACATGTTTAAAGGTAGGATTAGGAAATAGCCACTGGACCAGTTGACAAGTGATATTATCTCATTGAACAGTGAGCTCCTTAAAGGCAGGAATTGACTTATGTGTGACATTGGTCCTTTATTCATGTTTTGGGGAAGCCTCAGAAATGCCCTTCTTGTTTTTACCAACTAAATTACATTCAATTCTTAACTAAAATTTGTTTATGGATTTTCTTCTTTCTAGGTTGCCAAAACTTTGAAAGAGAATGAAAGCCTCAAAGCCTGTATTCGCTGTAATTCACCTGCGAAATATGATTGCTATTTACAACGGGCAATCTGCAAACGAGAAGGCTGTGGGTTTGATTATTGTACAAGGTGTCTGTGTAACTATCATACCACCAACGAATGTTCAAATGGCAAACCCCTAAAAGCCAATTATAAAACAGGTCCTCTGCCCGGTACCAAAACAAGCAAGAAGAATTTACGACGATTGTGATCTCTTGTTAACAATCAGTTGTACCTGATTATGAAGGTTAGTTAGAAAATGTTAGGTTTTAATTTAAGAAAAGTAAAATGTATTGTAATTTCCAATTTTGTGTTGAAATCAATGTAGTACGTGGGATTTTCTCCCCTTGAGTAAAGACAATATACAACTTAAAATATTTTACAATTTAATTTGAAAAAGTTTAAAATTATCAGTATAAATCAGAAAATTTAACTATTTTAAGAAAAAAGGAAAAGTGGCTATCTGATGTTTGTAATTCAGGGATAAAATAAAATTGATTCAATTTTATGGTAAAGGAAGACCATGTAATTTTACCTAGATAATCTTAAATAGATATCTTGTTTACCATCTATTAGCATTTGAGACATTTTATTTGCCCTACCAAATTAATTCCTATTGCAGTAACTTCTGGAGTCTGTTAATTTAAGTGTTTTGTCATCTTTCTTTAACCTCTTTTTCAGTGTGTACATTTCCCAAAAAAGTACCCTTTGTGAAATCTTGCTTTTTCCTATTTGTGAAGTCTGTATGTTTTAATATTTTTGTACATAATGTAAATATTTCTGTATTTTTTATGTCAAAGTAAAAAAATAAAGATCTCTTTTGTATACATATACATCTAAATGTAAATTTTGTACCTGTTATGAATAAAATTGTTATAAGCTTAATAAATAATGTGAACCTTTTATTTTGATAAACATTTTAATCTTAGAAACAGCTAAATTAGGAAGCTATAGGAGACTGCATTGTAAAGTAAAAATGTTATCTTTGACTGCATTCAGAACACTTGTTCTAATAAGAGCCCAGGATAAAGATACATATTTTTTTATTCCTTAATTCTAAAGTTGAATATATTTTGGTTTCAGTTATGGATATGGTGAAATCTAGGAGTTTGAACTCAGACAAAAAGTCCTAAAGATTTAAGGGTGGGCCTCAGATTCTCAATAGAGCTTCAAAGACCCTCAAGGCCTTTGCCTTGCATCTCTGCAGAAGCCTAAGATAGAGGATTTATCTTAAATGGGTTTATGGGTGTGTCTTCTCTAATAAAATAAAGCCTCCAATGAAATTAGCAGTGACTTAAGCAGCTTTATTGAGGAAAATTGACAAAATAGACAACATTCAAAGTATAATTTGACATTTTGATATATGTATATAAATGTGTGTATGTATATACATATATTTGACATATGTCTATACACACATGAAGCCATCACTACAATTAATGAATGTGAGTATAACCAAATTTCTTTCTGCCCATTTTTTTTTAATGTTCATGTTTTGAGAGAGCACAAGCAGGCGAGGGGCAGAGACAGGAGACAGAATCTGAAGCAGGCTCTAGGCTCTGATCTGTCAGCACAGAGCCCAAGGCAAGGGTCAAAATGAACCCTGAGAGTCTACAGTCATACCATCCTGAACGTGCCCGATCTCGTCGGAAATGAGCCCTGAGATCATGACCTGAGCTGAGGTCAGATGCTTAACCAACTGAGCCACTAGGCACCCCCTCTTTCTGCACATTTGTAATCCCTCCTGTCAGTCCCTGGTAATCGCTGATCTGTCAATGTTGATTAGTTTGCCTTTCCTAGCATTTTATATAAATGGAGTCAAAGTGTGTACTCTAATTTCACCAGACATTAGAGATTCATCCATTTCGTGTGTACCAGTAGTTAATTCATTTTTCTTACTAAGCAGTATCCTGTTGGATATACCAGTTTGTTCATACGTTCACCTTTTAATGGACATTAGCTTCCAACCACCCCCCACCCCCTTGTTTTTTTGCTATTAGAAATGAAGATCTCGGGGCCCCTGGGTGGCTCAGTCGGTTAAGCATCCGACTTCTGCTCAGGTCATGATCTCGCAGTTCATGAATTCCAGCCCCGTGTCGGGCTGTGTGACGACAGCTCAGAGCCTGGAGCCTGCTTTGGCTTCTGTGTCTCCCTCTCTGCCCCTCCCCTGCTCATACTCTCTGTCTCTCAAAAATAAACATTAAAGATCTTGTAAACAGTATACAAGTCTTTGTAAGATAGGTAGTATGCTTTCATTAAATAATGAAATGCTTGGATTATATAAGTAAGTGTATGTTTAACTTTTTAAGAAAATATCAGAATGCTTTCCAAAGTAGCTATAGCATTTTACCTTCACCAGCAGTGTATGGAGGTTCCATTTACTTCATGTTCTCAGTAATGCTTGGTATAATCAGTCTTTGTAGCTTTAGCCATTGTAATACAGGTGTAGTAGTATATCATGGTTTTAATTTACATTTCCCTCATAACTAATTATGTTTAACATCTTTTCATGTTATTTGCTAACCATAAACTTTCTTTGGTAAACAAATGACTTGAGTTTATATTAATATTGGTATTTGAGGGTATATATTCTGGATAGGAGTGCTATATCAGGGTATAGCTTATCTTTCATTTTCTTAGCTGTGTCTTAGAGTTTTTATTTTGATGAAGTCCAAGTTATCAATTATTTGTCTTTTATGGGTCATATTTTCAGTGTTATATCTAAAACCTGCCTAACCTAAGAGCACACAGATCTCCTATACTTTCTTCTAAAAGTTTATAGTTTTTAATTTCACATTTAGGTCTATGATCCACTTGAAGTTAAATTTTGAATATGGTCTAAGAGGTATGGACCAAAGTAAGTATCCATTTGTTGACAAGACTATCCTTTCTCTACTGAAATGCCTTACGTCTTGGTAGCAATCCATTTTACATAAATATGAACTATTTCAGGACTCTCTTCTGTTTAATTGAGCTTTGTCTTTTGAGTTCCAATCCACACTGCCTTGATAACTAGCTTTAAAATAAGTTTGAAATCAGGTAGTGACATTATTTTTTTTCTTTCTCAAAAAAAATTAATTTTTAAGTTGTCTATTCTAGGGTCCTTTGCATTCCTACATATATTTTATAATTAGCCTGCCAGTTTCTACAAAAATACCTAATGGAATTTTTACTGGGATTGTAATGAATATTATTCTATTGGGTTAGATAAGGAGAGAATTGACATCTTAACATTGAGTTTTTCAGCCCTTGAACATAGTACTATTTATATCTTTAAAACCTCTCTTAGCAGTGTTTTATCTTTTAATTATGTATGTCTTTCACATCTTGTGTCATATTTATTCCTGAGTATTTTATATTTTAATACTATTATGAGTATTTGTTTTTTAAGTTTATTTACTTATTTTGAGAGAGAGCAGGGGAGGAGCAGAGAGAGAGAATCCCAAGCAGGCTCTGTACTGACAGCAGGTCTCAGTCTTCATGAACTGAGATCATGACCTGAGCCAAAATAAAAAATCAGACACTTAACCGACTGAGCCACCCAGGAGCCCTGTAAGTGGTATTTTTAATTTCAGTTTTCAGTTGTTCATTGTTAATATATTGAGATGCAGTTGGTTGATTTTGTAGCCTACAACCTTGATAAACTCAGTTATAACTGAGAGTCCATTAGATTTGCAATGTAGATGATTTTGTCTTCTGAATATAGTCTGTACTATAGACTTCCATTATTATCTATAGGTTTTTTTATTTCTTTTTCTTGCCATATTATATTATACTGGCTAAAACCTCCAGTAAAATATTCAATAGAAATAAAAAAGGAGACATCCTTAACCTTGTTCCAGATGTTAGGGGAAAAGCATTCATTCAGACTGATGTTAGTTGTAGGGTTTTTATAGGTCTTCCTTAGTAAGTTGAGGAAGTTCCTTTCTATTCCTAATTTGTTGAAAGTTTTTAGGAAGATTGGATGTTGGATTTTGCCAAATGTTTTTCCTCCACCTATTGATATGCTCATATCATTATTCTTTTTGAGTTTCTTAACATGAATTTTACTGATTGATTTTCAATTGTTAAAGCAACCATGCATTCCTGCAATTAACTTCACTTGTTCATGATGTATTATCCTTTTTAGATATTGTTGGAATCAGTTTGCTACATATTAATACTTTTTGCATTATATTCATGAGGGATGTTGAGCTGTAGTTTTCTTACAATGTCTTTGGGATATATTCTCTGCTTTTCAATTTTCTGGATGTTTGTGTAAATTTCATGCTATTTCTTCTTTTACTGTTCGCTAGAATTCTCCAAGGAAGCAATCTGAGTCTGTAGGTGTTTTTTGTTTTTTTTATGGGAAGGTGTTTAAAATATAATTTTTTCAGTAGATAAAGGACTATTCAGTTTATCCATTTCTTCCTGGATGAGCTTTAGAAATTTATGTCTTTCAAGGAATTTTCCTATTAATCTAATTTACTGAATTTATTGGAATAAATTGGTCACAATATTACCATATTATCCTTTACTATTTGTAAAATATGTAGTGATGTCCATTTCTTTCATTGCTGATATTGGTTGTGTCTTATTCCTTTTACTCATCAGTTTAATGAGAGGTTTATCACTTAGATTGATCTTTTCAAATAATCAGGTTTAAAAAAATTTTTTTTAATTTATTTTGGGAAAAAAAGAGAACAGGAGTGAGTGAGGGGCAGAGAGAGAGAGGGAATACCATGAGGTACAGAGATAGAGTGTGTGGAGCCTGGGGCAGGGCTCTAGCTCACCTGAAGTGGGACTCGAACTCACTTGAAGCAGGGCTCTCACTCACGAATTGTGAGATCATGACTAAGCCAAAGTCAGATGCTTACCTGACTGAGCCACCCAAGTGCCCCTCAGATAATCAGTTTTTTATTTCATAGATTTCTCTCTCTCCTTTCCATATCATTGTTTCTTGTTCATTTGTTTTTGTTTACTTTCTTCTGTAAGTAGTAATTAATTTACTCTTAATTTGCTAGATTCTTAAGATGGCAGCTAAGGCCATTGATACGATCTTTTCTTATACAGGTGTTTAGTGCTATGAATTTCCCTCTAAGTTTTGTTTGAGCAACATATCACAAATTTGGACATGTTATTTTTGTTCATTTATAAATGCATTATAATTTTCTTTTTTATTTATTTTTTTGATCCACAGGTTATTTAAAAGTATGCTGTTTACTTTCTCAATATTTTAGAATTTTCTAGATATCTTTCTTTTATTGATTTCTGATTTCATTGTGGTCAAAGTTACTTTATTTGACTTGAATCCTTAATTTATTGGCAAACATGGCCTAGAATATGCTCTATCTAGGTAAATGTTTCATGTCTATTTGAAAAGATGGTAAAATTTGCTGTTCTTTGGTATAATGCCTTAATTTCTTTTTAAAGTGTATTTATTTTGAGAGAGAGCATGTGCGCACATGAGCAGGGGAGGAGCAGAGAGAGAGGATCCTAAGTAGGCTCTGGAGCAGAGATTGAGGATCCCAAGCGGGCTCTGCACTGTCAGCAGGGAGCCTGACACAGGGCTTGCACCCACAAACCATGAGATCATGACCTGAGCCAAAACCAAGAGCTACCCAAGCACCCCTGGTGTAATGTCTTATAAATGTCAATCAGTGTTTTTCTATTTTATATATCCTTTCTGATTTCTATTTACTTGTACTATCATTGAGAGATGGGTATTGAAATCTCCAATTGTAATTGTGGATTTGTCTATTTCTTTTTGCAAATCTATCTTTTTTTTTTTCTTTATGTATTTTGCAGCTTTCTGATTAGCTACATAGACACTTAGAATTGGTATGCCTTCTTGGTAAAATACTCCCTTTGCTGGGGCACCTGAGTGGCTCAGTTGATTAAGGTTAAGGCAGCTGGTTTCAGCTCAGGTCATGATCTCAAGGCTTATGGGTTCAAGCCCCATGCCAGGCTCTGCACTGATAGTGCAGAGATTGCTTGGAATTGTCTCCCTCTGTATCTGACCCTCCCCTGCTAGCATTCACTCTCTCTTTCTCTCTCTCAAAATAAATAAACATAAAAAAAATATATTCCCTGGGGCACCTGGGAATATATTAAAAATATAGGTATATATTAAATTAAAAATATATATCTATAAATTAAATTTAAAAAAATATTCCCTGGGGCACCTGTGTGGCTCAGTCGGTTGAGCATTCGACTTCAGCTCAGGTCATGATCTCCTGGTTCATGGGTTTGAGCCCCATGTCAGGCTCTGTGCTAACTCAGAGCCTGGAGCCTGCTTCAGATTCTGTGCCTCCCTCTCTCTCTCTCTGCCCCTCCCCTGCTTGTGCACTCTCTCTCTCAAAAATAAGTAAGTAAGTAAGTACGTAAATAAATAAATAAATAAATAAGAAAAAATGTATACTCCCCTTTTCATTTTAAAATGACTTTTTAAATCCTTGGTAATATCTTTACTGTGGAGTCTACATTGTCTAGTATTAAATAGGCACTCCAGATTTTTGTTGCTGTGTTGTTTTAACTAATGTTGGTCTAGTATATCTTTTCTATCCATTTACTTTAACTTATTTTTGTCTTTGTATTTGAAGTATGTTTCTTCTGGGCATCATATAATCAAGTATTAGTTTTTTAAAAAAATCAATAATCTCTGCCTTTTAATTGGAATAATTAGACCATTTTCATTTAATGTGATTATGATATGGTTAGATTTTACCAGTTTGATATTTGTTTTCTAGTTTTCTCATCTGTTCTTTGTTTATATTTTTCTGCTTTCTTTTGGGTTGAGTATGTTTATGATTTTATTTTATCCCAACTTGTTACTTAATTAGCTATAATTATATTTTGTTTAATATTCCACTATAAGGATATACCACATTTTGTTTATCCATTCACCAATTGATAGACATTTGGGTTGTTTTCACTTTTTGGCTATTATGAATAGTGCTTCTATGAACATTTATATATAAGTTTTTATCTGAACATATGTTTTTGATTACCTTGGGTTTACTTAGGGTTGGAATTGCTGAATCACATGGTAACTCTGTATCTAATTTTTAAGACTTTTTTTTAAGTTTATTTATTTATTTTTGAGAAACAGAGAGCACAAATAGGGGAGAAGCAGAGAGAGAGGGGGAAAGTGAGAATCCCAAGTGGGTTCCATGCTGTCAGTGTGGAACCCGATGTGGGGGCTCCATCTCAGAAACTGTGAGATCTTGACGTGAGCTGGAATCAAGAGTCAGGCACCTAAACCGACTGAGCCACTCAGGTACCCCCTGTGTCTAATTTTTTTAAAGAACTGCCAAACTATTTTTCATAACAGCTGGCTGCATGATTGTAAATTCCCACCAGCAATAGATGAAGGATCTAATTCTTTTTTTTCTATAGTCTGGGTGATTTCTATTCATTTTTCTTGTCTAATTGCCGTGGCTAGAATCTCCAGTGCAGTGTTGAATAGAAATAACAAAAATGGACCTCTTTGACTTCTTCATGAGCTGAAGACATTCCTCTCCCTGTGTCACCATTCTGTACTGGGGGTTTAGGAGACAGATACGTTATCCCTTTAGTTCACAGATGCTTAGATTGAAAAAGAAAAACTGTACTGTATTTCAGGAATATGCCTAAGGGGCCTCATCTACACCAAGACCAGAGTTAGGTAATAAGATTCTGGATTTTCAGCTGAAGCTATAATAGATTTTTGAGAGTTTGTGGAGAGGACTAAGTGTTAATTTTCGTGTAAAATGGATGGGACTGTTTTAGTCAGCCCTAAAATGTTCCCCAGTGATTCCAGCTTCTTGATATTTGCACCTTTGCTTTACTATACTAGATCAGGTTTTGTCACTGTGACTAATAGAAAACAGCAGAAGAGATGGCATGTCACTTCTGAGACTAGGTTGTAAAAGACATTGTGATTTTTTTACCTCTCTCTCTCTCTCTCTCTCAGGTCACTCACTAGGGGAAGGTCAAGTGCGAGCAGCTTCCATAAAGGCCCACACTCTGAGACACTTAGGTCTTTGGAAAGTCCCAAGTGAAGAACTGAGGCTTCCTGCCAATTGTTAAGGTTGAGTCTTCTTGAAAGCAAGTCCTCCAGTTCCAATCAAGCCTTCAGACAACTTTAGTCCCTGCCAACATGCTGAGTGAAACCTGAATCATGTACTAAACTTCTCCCAAGTTCTTGACTCCCCCCCAAACTGTGGGGTAAGAAATGTTTCTTGTTTTATGCCTGTAAAATTGGGGATGATTTGTTATGTAGTCATAGATAACTATAGGGAGTGGGCAAACCCTTTTAGGAGCACTGGGCAAGAGAAAGATGAAAAAAAGTCTTTTCTCACACCCTTTTTTAGACATGTAATTACGTGGTCTAAAATCAATACTGGTTCTGGGGCGCCTGGGTGGCGCAGTCGGTTGAGTGTCTGACTTCAGCCAGGTCACGATCTCACGGTCCGTGAGTTCGAGCCCCGCATCAGGCTCTGGGCTGATGGCTCAGAGCCTGGAGCCTGTTTCCGATTCTGTGTCTCCCTCTCTCTCTGCCCCTCCCCCGTTCATGCTCTGTCTCTCTCTGTCCCAAAAATAAATAAACGTTGAAAAAAAAAAAGTAAAAATAAAATAAAATAAAATAAAATCAATACTGGTTCAAACATAGGATGATAGGCCACCTTGCAGCTGTGTAGAATATTCCCTAAGGAAGGAAGCCATGCTCTCAGGCCAAAATAGGTTTGGGACTGGTATGATCACAAAAATGGACTATTGTAATTCTGCTACAAAAGGGAGAATGAACACACTTTAATATGTAGTATTTTCATGGTTATTGTGATATATATATATATACGTATATATATATATATATATATATATATATATATATATATAGTGATATATTGTGATATACACATTGTGATATTGTGATATATATAGCACATCAGCACTGAATCCTAGATTGCCTTTAGCCAAGGTTCATGTTGCACTGATGTGGTACCCAGCGTTTAGCATTTCTAAGACTGGGAAGTCTGTTATGCCTAGTTCACATATCTTGAGGACCTGCCAAAAAGACTGCATATGAAAGGAAATAATGATAGTTCCTTGACTATCACCGAGTAGTTTCTGAAACTCATAATCTTACCCAGATTGTTTGGTACTGTTCCCTTTTCCCCAGATTCTGTTTCAACAACGTAAACAACACACCGCCACAAGATGGTGCTCTTTTAACACCACACTTTTGAGTTTGTTCATTCACATGAAGTTTAATATAAAAATGCATGAAATAATATGACTGTCCTTCTATGCAATTTGTATTGTCAAATTAAAAAATAAAGTCCACAACATAGTGTTAAGCAAGGATAGGTAGATATAAACTCTTTACTTTTTGGTCTCGAGTCACAAGAACAGGTCTTGCTTATCTTCAGCATCTTTATCCATTGTTGATATCGAAAGCCTAGATCAGTACTGTTCAGTGCAGTAGCAATGTG
This sequence comes from Lynx canadensis, assembly GCF_007474595.2. NCBI lineage: Eukaryota > Metazoa > Chordata > Mammalia > Carnivora > Felidae > Lynx > Lynx canadensis. The sequence goes on along the minus strand of NC_044307.1, from coordinate 138,364,344 downwards.
TGGCTATTGAACACTGAAATGTGGCCCATCCAAATCCAAATTGAGATTTACTGTAAATGTAGAATATTCACCAGATATTGACGACTTGGTATGAGGAAAAGCAAAATCTCCTTAATAATTTTTACTTTGACTACTTATTGAAATAATGATATATTGGACACACTGGGTTAAATAAAATTCTGTGAAAAGAAATGTTTAGTGTGGCATCTAGAACATTTTAAATGACATATGTGGCTCTCAATACATTTCTATTGAACAGTGTTGCTCTAAGATCACATAACAAATAAGTATCAGAGGAGTCTTTTCTGGCCCATGACCTAAACAGGTCACGGTATAGTACCCTAATACCCAGATCCACCATACATTCTAATAAGTTAAGTTCTAGATATGGAGATGAGAGGGCATTTACTAGAAAAAGAAAGACTAGAGGTCTAAATCGACATGGATCATTTTTTTTAGAATGCCTTCCACTCATGGGTTTGTGGTAAGTTGCTCCTCATCTCAACCTCTGTCCCCATCCTTACTCCCAAGTACCTGGTTACCTGTCAGGTGCCAACACAGGTCAGATCTTTGTATTCCCATCACCCAGAAAACGCTTAATTCATATTTGTGGAATGGATGAATTGCAGGAACCACTGGATGGATTCAGGCTTAGTCAAGGGAATGCCGTGGAACTTGTACTTTGCCTCCACATCAACAGTAGCACCTGCGGTGACCCTTTTCAGAAGCGTCCCTGCTCACTTTCCTCAGGACAAAGCTTTTCCTTTCTCCCTGAACTTTGACAGGACCTATCCTCTGAGGTTTGTAAAATACTGTTCTGCTAATGCCTTTTTTGTTTTGGTTATTGGGGTTTATTTTTTGGCCCCAAATCCCTTTACATATTGGACACAGATGAGAATGAAAAAAAGAGCACAAGAGTCCAGCTGTACCTTGTCATTGGATTTCAAAAGGATTATAGAATAGACAGTGAAAAGAAGTTACTGTCATTCAGGTAAAAGTGGAAAGGAAGGAACCATCCCCTTTCTTGTAAGTGCTGATGGCTGAACACCCACTGTATTTTGTTACTATAGTTCTTGCTATGCTGCCAATATGCAGAAGAAAGCTCCACCTATAAGCAGAAGAGGCCACATTGTCATATAGTAGATAAACCTGAACTTTTATTTGTCCAAAGCACCCATGGGATAGCTGTGTCCCAAAATGTGGAAAGCACAATAACAGACATTTTTGGTTTAGAATCCTGACTCTCCACTTACTTTTAACATTGGGCAAGTTTTTAACATCTATGAGCTTTAGTTTTCATATTTATAGAGATGTAATAATGCTTACCTGATATTGTTAACATAATGATTACATTAGAGAATGTAGGTAAAGTTCTAATACAATATCTGGTACATAATAAATAAATGTAGTTGTAATTTGGGCCAAATGTAGTTTTTTTATTTGGGCCAAAATATTAATACTGGATGTTTATGATAGTCTAAATAAAGAAGGTCCTTCCTAAATCATTCTATAATTTTGATAAGGTGAGAATAATCTCATGTTAAATTTTCCATCACCTATAGTTTTTACTCTTGAGAATTTAGGTTTCTTTTGTCTTCAGTAGATAAGCAGACAAAGTCACCTTATTGGTAGAAAATAATTTTGTTAAAGCATGGATTGAATAAAATTTCATATGACTTCAAAGCTCACAGAAGTTTACAGTTATTCATTTACTTGTTTATTAAAAAACATTTATTGAGTACCTTCTATGTGCAAGGCAGTATGCTGGGTGAGGTCAAATTCAGTCTTTCTCAACTAGGGTTCCAGGGGAGAATTGAGTTTTAATAACCTAAGGCATCTATTGTATATAATAAATTAACATTCCTCCTAGGCATTTAGAATGGCACCAGTTATGTATGAATCTTCCTTGTAGAAATTAAGAAAATAATCACTCAAATAATTCATGTTCTATGACTCCAACACAAAGTCCAGTTGAGAAAGTCAAAGGGGTAAGAAGAAAAAGAAATACTAAACTAACTATAGTTGAAAGAAAAAAATACAAAGTAAGCAAAATATAGCAAGAGAATGGAAGGAAAATTACTTCTAACAAAAGCATCAGAACAAAGGAAATACTGAAAAAATCTTGGATGATAATAAGAATTACCTTTTTTTCTTGTTCCTCCCCTTCCCCCCTTTTCTTTTTTCCAAAGGTGAAAAGGTGAAAATTTTTGCCATGCCCTGTGATGAATTCAGAAAAGAACTGGTCACAGGGCTTATGTGGTTTCAGGAGCAGAGGTAAGCTCTGTAGGAGAGGTACAATAACAAATCACTGTATGGATTCCAAGCGGGAATGCGGGACAGCCTTAGAAGTCCCTTTACTATAAAGTCACCCTTATCCCCCGTTTTCTTCACACAATAGGAAAAAGTGATAGAGCTGGGAAAAATCCGGTGGAAGCTGTTATTTTGTTTTTGTTTTTTTTTCTTTGTTTTGTTTTTGAGAGGGAGGTAGAGGGCCCAAGTTGAGCCAGTGGCAGAGAGAGACAGAGACAGAGAGAGAGAGAGAGAGAGAGAGAGAGAGAGAGAGAGAGAAGCAGGGCTCAAGCCGGGCTCCTGTTTACCGAATGCGGGGCTCAAGCTCACGTGAAACAGGAGTCATGCTCACCCGAAGAGGGACTGGAACTCCAGAACCGTGAGATCCTGACCTGAGCCGAGCCAAAGTCAGATGTTGGCTCAACCGACTGAGCCACCCAGGTGCTCTAGAAGCTGTTTTTTAAAGACGTCAGAATAGGGCGGCAGAAGAGGAGAGTATGAAGTGATATTAGAGATTTTGACAACTCGAAGAAACACGTGCTTTGTTGTCCTCAGTTCATGACACATTATTTTTAAGGAATAGTACTAAGTTATTATTTTTTAAGTAAACGTTTTTTTTTAAATTTTGAGTAAAAATACTTCAGGATATTTAAGGACGATTTTTTTTTCTTCCCAGAGGAGGAGTTAAAAGCTCTCTAAGTGAGAGGTAAATGGATCATAGGAAAATAAAAAGGGTAGATAGCGGTAATGTCAGTGGGTCAGCCTACTAAAGGATCAATTTTTTAGTCTTAGAGCATATTAGATCATATTCTCTCTCTCTAGATAAATTAATATCCACGCAAAGTCCCAGATTCTCAGAATGTGGACGCACAATTACTCATTTAATACTATCACCTTCTTCCTGAGAGAACCCATAAGGAGTAGAGAGCATGGTTGAGGGCGGTGGTTTCTCACCACTCCAGAGAATACCAGGAATTAAGAGTCTTTCTGAGCATCTCCTGGCCTCCAGCAACAAGGTGCTTATCGCTGCTGGGACTGAAGGAAGGGAGAATAAGAGGGCGACACTCCCCACCCTCTTCTGCTGCCTGAGCACAGCAAAGGTGTCAACATCTCTGAATGCATATTAAATGCCATGTGGTTGGCAATTTGCACCAGTCAGCTTACGTTTAAGGCCTACTGGCTTTGACTACTTGAGTGTATAGTCTGATAAGCAAAGAAATAACATTTATTCTGCACCTGCATTTGCTTGGGGAATGAGGGGTATGGGATGCAAAGGCAGCCTTGAGGCACCTTAGGAGACCATGACCCAGGAATTCACAAATACTGAAAATTCTAGTGGTCCAGTAAAGGAAATGCCACATTTCCCATTAGCAACTCATTCCTGAAAAGATAGTGTGCAATAGCCTCAGGTTCATGTTTTTTGACCTGTCTACAAATACTTTTTTTAACTGAAATTATTTCTAGTAAAATTGATAATTCTGCTGTTTATCTCTTGAAATTTTATCTCCCAATTTTTTTGGACACTTGTCACTCTGGAGACTTATTTGTGTGTAGCCAGGATGGGAGGGATCTGCATCGTGTTCACTACTCAGAGTCTTACTCAGCATTCTTGTCTTGTTCCTACAAGATTTTCTTGCCATTTTCATAAGCCTGTAAACTTTTCAAGAGCCAAGAATGTCAGTAAACTTGCTACTTTCTCCTCCTGCAGCACTTAATGCTCCTTTTCTTTCCTTTCTTTGGTCTTCCGCCAGAGGGCATAATAAACCTATCTAATACACAGCTAGACATGGACGTTTTTTAATGCATGAAGTGAAACTTTTTGAATTAGTTTTAAATGGCTCTAATTTCATTACTCTAAGGTATTGTGGTGAAGAGTAGGGTCTCTGCAACCAAACTCTCTGAGTTCAGATCCCAGTCCTGCTACTTACCAGCTCTGGGGCCTGGGAAATGCCTTCATTTCCTCTCTAAACGTCAGGGTTCTCATCCTTGTAAAGTGAGAGCAGCCTGCCTCACAGGCTTGTGGTGAGGATTACGTGAGTATAGACACCTGCATAAAGCACTCAGCACCCTGCCTGGCTTTGGTTAAGTGTTATGGAAGTGACAGATGTTAGGAAAGTGTATGCAAATGGAAGCTCTCCTGATCTAGAGCTCCTGGAGATCTCTAGACAGTAACTAAATAAAGCTAACTATTCCCATTTTAGAGTGTCAGGTCGTGTGTGCCAGGCCCTACTTATATGCATTATTTCCACCCAACAGACAGATGAAGGAGAAGTCTATGTCCATTTGTTCAGTGATCCACCCCCAGGGCTACAACAGTGCCTGCACATTGGAGGTGTTCGATACATAGGTTTTAAATGAATGCAAGATATTTTTGTTACCCCATGATCATAGGTAAGAAACCAGCCTCAGGAGTTGATGTACATCCTCTACCATCACACAAGTAAGTGGGATATGTATATAAACCCCAATTCTATCCAAAGCCTATCCTCTTTCCATGGGGTTTTCTTTAAAAAAAGATGAGAGGATTCAAGTCTTGAGGAAAATGAACTTTGGTGGAATATCATAACTGAACTGCCAGGCTGTGCTTTTATACCATTTTAGCAGGGAAAATGGAAGACATTACTTTTAGTAACACTTTATGAGGATTGTTTCCTCCAGAATTTAAAAAAATTTTTTTTTTTAATTTTTTTTTAATGTTTATTTATTTTGGGGACAGAGAGAGACAGAGCATGAATGGGAGGGGCAGAGAGAGAGGGAGACACAGAATCGGAAGCAGGCTCCAGGCTCTGAGCCATCAGCCCAGAGCCTGACGCGGGGCTCGAACTCACAGACCGCGAGATTGTGACCTGGCTGAAGTCGGACGCTTAACCGACTGCGCCACCCAGGCGCCCCCCTCCTCCAGAATTTAAATGGTGCTTAGCAAAAAGTCAACTTACCGACCATTACTTATTCCCAAGCACGTCTAGCAAATATTCCTAACTCATGTTTTCCCTAAGGCATTTTCAACCTATTTTCCATAACTGATATAGAATAAACAAAATACAAAGAAAAAAGAACTTCAAAAGCCTGATTACACTTAAATTTTACTATAAAAATTGTTATTTCTTTTATTGAGATATAATTGACATGTCATTATATTAGTTTCATGTGTACAACATGATTTGATGTCTGTATATATTGCACAGTGATCACCCACAGTAGGTCTAGTTAACTTCCATCACCACAGTTGCGGTTTTTTTTCTTCTGAGGAGAACTTTTAAGATTTACCCTCTTAACAACTTTTAAATATACAATACAGTATTATTAATTATGGTCACCATGCTATACAGTACATCCCCATGACTTATTTATTTTATAACTGGAGGTTTGGGCATTTAAAAAAATTTTTTTAATGTTTATTTCTTTTTTGAGAGAGAGAGAGAACATGAGCAGAGGAGGGGCAGAGAGAGAGGGAGACACAGAATCCAAATCAGGCTCCAGGCTCTGAGCTGTCAGGGCTCGAACCCCCAAACTGTGAGATCTGACCTGAGCTGAAGTCGGATGCTCAACTGACTGAGCCATCTAGGTGCCCCAAGAAATTTGTGCCTTTTAATCCCCTTCACCCATTTTTTCCACACCCTTCCTGTCTACCTCTGGCAACCACCAATCTCTTCTCTGTATCTAAAGCTTGTTTCTGGTTTTGGTTTTGGTTTTTGTGCGTTTTTTCTTTGTTTTGTTTTGGGTTTTCTTGGTTTTGTTGTTGTTGTTGTTGTTTTTTAAGATTCCACATTGAAGTGAGATTATACAATATGTATCTTTCTCCCCCTGGTTTATTTCACATAACATAATGCCCTCAGGCTTAATCCATGTTGAGGCTAATGGGAAGATTTCCTTCCTTTCATGGCTGAATAATATTGCATTTTATACATACATTTTGTTGTACCTATAATTTCTTTATTTTTTATATATATTATTTATATTTCTTTATGAAGAAATATACTCATTGATAAACACTTTGGTTGCTTCCGTGCCTTGTCTATCGTAAATAATGCTGCAAGAAATTTGTAAATGCTGAATTTATACTTAAATTTACCTTTTGGAGGGCACAGTGGCTGGTTCACAGTTCATGCTCACTTTGTGTTTGTCGAGTGCCTGTGTGTGGGAGGGAACAGAAACAAATAACTATGACTCAGTATTCTAGTCCCTTGGTATACCACGTGTGGTCTGCTGGCCAGCAGCACCCAGAAACTTGGAGAAATGTAGAGTCTTTATATGTGCCTGTGAATGTCTGAGCCACATCCTTCACTAACCCCACCAAACTGAGTCCCAGGGAAAGGAGAGGCAGAACCTTGCTTTGCCTATCAGAAAGGCAAACAAACACTTCCTTCTTGAGATGTTTGTCAAGGACAAGCTTGACATTAAGAAATATGGGAAGTGATTTCCTTTGTCCTTCAACATTTTCATTCTACATTGAATGGACTCCAGAACTCAGACCTCAAGCTGGCACATGAAGCCCTATTTTTAAGCTGCACTTAAAAAACAAACCACACAAGTGTTTATGGTTAGCCATGGAACATGAGTGCCATTTAGATGCTTTGTCTCTTGGAAAGTATATTCCAAGGTTTTGAATAGCCAGCTCAGAAACTCCTATAACATAGTCCTCTGTAAGTCGGGAAGTACCTAAACTAAAAAATGGGAGGGTGGGGAAGTGAAACAAGAATATTGTAGAGATAGGAATAAGTCTTCTTTTCCTGAAGTGTTTAGAAGAATATATTTCAGCTATCCCTAGTCCTATATTAGATTTTATGTAAGCCTTTATGTTTCTCCTTGTCTCCTTACAGTTCCTATCTTTAGCGCTATTAAAAGTTATCTTGTAATTTGAAAAAAAAAAAAAGAAATGTAGAGTCTTTGTTCAGACCTACTGAATCAGAATCAATATTTTAATTAGATTCCCAGGTGATTTATATACACATTAAGTTTTGAGAAGTGTTGCTCTAGCCAATATGGTTAATTGTGGAAAACAAATGATTGATTCCCATTAACTAATTAATTAATCACATCTTATTGAGTATGTTTCAAAATGCAAGGAACTGGAAGAAAACTTATGCCAGGCACTATAAAACTTCAAAATATTTTTTGAGGTGAGGAGGGAGAACTCTGTGTAAATGTGTTAAAAAATGGAAACTACAAACATTTATTTTTCCTTTTATGGGAATTGTACCCATCATACCAATTTAGGGTAAGTTTCTGCAATTTTACTAAATGATTTCTTATGTGGATTACTTCTATGAAAGTTTTCATTTCCTTTTATTTATGGGCTTCTATAGCCTGAAGTCACGTTATCATCCATATTATGCTTACACTCTACGTATGAATCATCAAAATGTGTTCTTAAATCCAAGGTAGAGATGGATAGCCAAGCTTAAATTCATGGAACTGTCATTCTTTGTAACAGATATCTCATGTAAGGTTATACAACTTTTCTGCCTTTCTGAAAAGGCAAGGAAATCTGCAGTGATTATATATAGATTTCAGCTATATGTAAATATATTATAAAAACATCTCTGCCTAGTATGCTATATAATACACAAATGCACATATTATATATATTATACATGTATACATCTATAAATATCACTTTAGTGGTATTTAATATACACAGTATATTTTATATGTAGCACCACTAAATGTGGACAGTTTTTAGAAAGTTTGTAGTATCATCTTAAATCTTTTCATAAGTTTGTAGGCACAATAATTTGTCATAGTAAAAATAGATATTTGTCTTTATAAATACTTTAAAAAGCTGTAACACAGTAACAGCTCTGAAATATTTTTGTAGATTTTTTTTCCTGTTTAGTATTTAACCATCTGTATAGTCCAGTACTATTAAAAATTGTTAATGAACTAGGAATAGTAATAGTAATAAAGCATGATTAACAACTTCTTTCATTAAATTATCCATACATATATTTTTCATCTGCAAAATTGAGCACTTTCTTTTTTAAAAAATGAACTTGATCACTATCCTTCCATAAGTCACTAGCTCCTCTCTGATGTGAAATGAACTCGTTTGTTATATAGAATGCTTTGATTAGATATCTCTGAAATTATCTCGAGTTCAAAACCCAAATGATAGCATTTCTTTCCCTTTAAGTCTCTATGAATTTGCACAGAAGCATAGATTTTATATCTCTAGCGTTCTGTCCTTACTTCAAAATCTAATTGAATAAAACACCAGCATTGGTTAGCTCATTGTTTGCTTGAGGACTCTTTCGCTTCTACTAAAAGAAAAGGGAAGGACACAGAGCAGCAGCTGCTGCAATGTGTTCACCTGAAAAATACTGGCTTTGACCTTCTATTTTATATTTACTTCCATAAAGTGGGGGCTTTATTCTGCAGAAAATAGTTTTGTGCTTGTTTATGAAGACAGCTGTGCCCATTTGCTCTTCCTCTCTCCCTCGTGTATACTATTATAGATGCCGAGTCCGTAGAAACTAAAAGGGATCTTTGGCAGTGTTTGGTGCTTATTGAAGCCATTTGGAAATGTAGTCAAATTGGAGCATTTCCTCAATAGCCATGGAAAATATTTAGGAAGCAATATTTCTGTTATATATATGTTTAATATATTCCTGTTTTATTTTAGTTGAAAGTGGTTTCAGTGAAGCATGGAATTCATATTCAAGGAGCTCATCTTATTATTCAATATCTGTAAGAAAAGGGAACACCACACACAAGAAAAGGCACACTTAGATGTTATTTTTGTCAGTGAAAAATATTCCGTGGGAATTTGATCTCTCAGGATTGGTAAGCAAAGCATTTTCAAGGGATTTCTAGTAACAAATTTTTCATGATATTCAAATCAATAGCAGAGCAGAATGAACATTTTCACTAACGGTAAGACCATTTTAAGAACTTCTTGGGGCGCCTGCGTGGCTCAGTAGGTTAAGCGTCCAACTTCGGCTCAGGTCATGGTTTCACGGATTGTGGGTTTGAGCCTCACATGTGGCTCTGTGCTGACAGCTCAGAGCCTGGAGCCTGTTTCAGATTCTGTCTCTCCCTCTCTCTCTGCCTCTCCTCCTCTCTTACTCTGTCTCTCTCTCTCTCTCTCTCCCTCTCTCTCAAAAATAAATAAACATTAAAAAAAATTTTTTTAAAGAGAGCTTCTTAACTAGACTCTCTGTTACCACTTGCATCAAATTTCCACCAAGTGTAAAAAGTGAAATTTACAAAAAGCAAATCAGATTATGTGCTATATTCTCCCAAGGAACAAAAATCTTCGGAAAAAAGTGATCTCATCCTCAAGGAGGTTTCAATTTACTGATTGCCTTGAGAGGGACTCTGTAGTTGTGGCTACATGGTTCATGGGTGTTGTTGATCTGTGCATTCATGTAGGGCTCAGCACTCAGGAGATCTAGAATGTCTTAATGCTCTGTTCTCAACCCCTTTAAATCCTTAATAATTTTGCCTTTGAATTTACTTGTTGTAACTGAAGTCTAATGGGACAATTCTGTCTTATTTCTTTAAACTGATTACAAAAATATCTTCTGCACCTTTTTTACTTGTTTTCAGTGGGCAAGAATATCTAAATTACTAATGTGCCATTATCTGCCATCAAAGTCTTGCTGGATAGATATTTGAGCTCAGATTTGGTTTCAGTAGGACTTAGATATTTATTTGTTCTAAGTTTATTGTTTTGAACCAATTTTATAGTATGTATTTTATTTGTTTTAAAATCCATTGTCATATGGGGTGCCTGGGTGGCTCAGTAGGTTAAGTGTCTGACTCTTGATTTCGGCTCAGGTCATGATCTCACAATTCGTGAGTTCGAGCCTTGCGTCAGGTTCTACGCTGAGAATGTGGAGCCTGCTTGAGATTCTCTCTTGCTCTCTCTCTGTCCCTACCCTGCTTGCATTCTCTCTCTCTCAGAATAAAAAAATAAACTTTAAAATAAAATTCATTGTCATAAAGGGAGTCATGATGTGCTCTTTTAATTTTTTTAAGCTTTATCTACAGTTCTTTTGCTTTTCCAGTCCTGACATAATTTATTTGAGAACTCCCTTTTGTCTTTAAGAATCCTGTTGAAAACAAATTTTTAATCATTTAATCACCCTTTGCAAATAATCAGCTTTTAACTTTGGGAGCTTTTCCTTTTATTTCTATCTTAATTTCTGCTCCTGTCCTTACAATTTCCATTCTTTTATGTCTTTGCATCTCTGCCACTATTCTGGTTCTATATTCTTGAGTTAAATAAATAAATAAATTTCAATCTTGTTTTTTTGCTTTTTTTTTTTTAACATATGCAATGAGGGCAATATATTTTCTTCTCACTATCACATCAGCTATAGGCCAAAAGTTTTCATATATATTATTGTCACTCTTGTTTCATTCTAAATGTTTTATTATTCACATTACTATTTATTTTTAGACCCACAAATTATTTACAAATAAATACATTAACATTTCTAAATGAATAGAATTTTGAGTCTAACTTTTTGCTCATGTTTAACTTTATTTTACAATAGAAAATATAGTGAAAAGGTACATATGTGAGATGAGACTGATTTTTTTGAGATTTGCTTTGAGGACTAGTATGTAATCCAATTTTATAACTCATCAATGTTTCTTGTGAGTCTCCTTTTATTGCCGATTGTTTTTATTTTTATCACCTAGTGACTGATGGGATTAGAAGCTGAGTGTTAATTTTTCTTAATTCCAGTCTATTTCTGGTTTATCTTTACACATAGGATATAGGTCCCTGACTCTACAAGTCCCAAGCTTCTTTCGCAGAACTTGAGCACCAACTACTGACCCTATCTCTTTAAGTTTGCCAAAATCTCTAGTCAGTTTTTCAACCTCTCAGTAACCTCTTCTGGAACCAGTAAATAATACTAGAATCAAATCATGAATGTTCAAGTACTCATGATCCCTTGAAACCTTTTAAAATCTCAAAGGATAAAATGTGTTTGCACCCAAATATTAAAGTTGCATTATTTCGTTATTTAGTTATATACAAACACTGGAAAATTCTGTATGTGCAGGGATAGAATCGAGATATTGAGATTTATTTAAAAGTGCCTATTTTTAATCCTCACAAATGGACCAGTTCTTTGTTTGCTATATTACTTGGGGTAAAAAAGAAAACTTCAATAGTTGAGCGTCTCTAGATGTTTAAATAAGGCTTGTAGAATAGTTTTAAAAATATATGTCACCTCGAGAAGGTGGAAAATCCTACCTATAAGTATGAAATGCTTGTGCATATATACATATATATTACTAATATTAGTTCTAATATATGTTCCAATATAGTTAAAATACACAGTTCTAATGACGATTCTGTAGAAAGACTCCTCCTCTAAGTAAGTCCCCACGATGTTGTCCTTAAAGGTGTCTCTCTTTATTAGAGTTAAGTACAGGAGGGCGCAAGGTAGAGGGAGCCAACCCTGTAGCAACTCAAGAAGGTCTAAGGACAATGATAACAGTGTGAAATGCCTGCCTGGGGAGCCTGATATCCAAGAAGAAAAAAACAATGAAAACATTATCTCAGATATTACCATAACCCACTGTACCATCTGATTCAATTAAATTGTACCTGAGAGGAATAGAACAAAAAAAAATTGATTATCATGTGAACACCACAATCTTATTTACCTTAGAATTAACCAAAAAATTCTATATAGACTACAATTATTTCTCAGCAATTACTTTCTCATATTCTTTTCCTCCTGTTTACTTACTGTAGGAAAGTAGTAATTTCAAGACTTGGGTTTGGAATTTGGGCTGGAGAAGAAAGTGGGAGACGGATCAGTCTTCTCTATTTTGGTTTTAAGTATGTAGGTTTCCTGATGTAGCAATCATGTACTTTCCTTATAGTCTAGTTAACTTCATAGATGTCTAGGTTTGGGGAATCAAGACTCAACTAAAGACAAATTGTGGTTTGTTTTCCTTTCATTTATAATGTGTTTTCTTGAGGTGAGTTGGGTGTGAATATTTTCACTTCACTTAAAAAAGAAACTGTTAACTGAATTAAATACTTTTTTCCTTAGTTATTACATTCCTCCAAGGTAGGAAAACCTTCTAGAGAAACCAAATTATTTTCAAAAGAGTGCTTGTGGGGGGACCTGGCTTGCTCAGTTGGTGAAGCATGTGATTCTTGATCTCAAGGTTGTGAGTTCAAGCCCCACACTGGGCATAGAACTTGGTTAAAAAAAGAGGGGTGGTGGTGGTGCTTGTGATTATTTTAAGTTTGGTATTAAGCTGTGAGGGCATGATTCATGCTTTTACACTGTTGGGAAGTTGGGTGCTTTTTCCATGGACGTGGAAAATACCTAATGGTCTAATTCTTATTGTTTGGATATTTTCCTATATTTCATGCAGCCTATTTCCTGAACTAATTGGCATTATGTATCACAGCTTACCTCATGGTAGTTCCCTTCCTATGGCTCTCTGAGAGGGCTTCTGTCACATTAGTTACACGTGTACTGGTGTCTCTAAGAGTGAATTATTTTTTCTGTCTTTCAGTGTTCTCTTTACATATGTTATTTCAGGATTTATTCCCCCAATCCTAGCCTAAGGTATGATTTATTTAATTAAAAGCTTTATTCCTATGGACTTATCAATGAAAGCACTACTTATTGGGATCTAGCATAATCTGCCTGATAACCTATACCTGGTGTCAAACATAACTTTCATTGAATTGAATTGCTGTAAGAATAAAACTTTCTGCAGGTTACATAAAAAGTCACTTTCTCCACAGAATAGATGTGGAGTAGCTATGTGAACAGAGGTATCAGCAGGTGAAGAGCTAGTTGAACAATCATCATAGAACCAGAGTTTCTTACAGGATGCAATCTTTAATGCTCTCGAGTCTGATTAACCTTCCTTCATGATTCTTCTAGGTATATAGCCATTTATACCTGATGTATCTGCCATGAGAATTTTTCTATTTTACTTTAAGAAATGAGAATAATTATGGCAACTGACATAATTGAGTGCCTTCTGTGTGTTAGGCAGTAAACTAAGCATTTTACATGGTATAGACTCATTTGAACCATTTAACCCCCTTTTCCCCTCCAAAAGCCCCTCAAAAACTGGTACTTTTTTGACACTCATTTTTAAAAAAAATATTTATTTTTGGGAGAGCACAGGCAGGGGAGGGGCAGAAAGAGGGGGACAGAAGATGGGAAGTTGGCTCTGTGCTGTCAGGCTGACAGCAGCAAGCCTGATGTGGAGCTGAACTCACAAACTGGGAGATCGTGACCTGAGCCAAAGTTGGATGCTCAACCAAATAGCCACCCAGGTGCCCCTTGACTCTCATTTTAAAAATGTTTTTCTTGGGACTCACAGAGGCTAGGTCACTTAAACCCAGGTGTGTCTGATTCCCAGACAGTACCGTTAGGTTTGATACCCTCCGACCAGCTCTATCCATGTCAGGTACCCACAATCTTTATATCCTGCTCCCTCTCTTCTCTGCCTTTCCTAATACAAACTATCTACATCTATCCAGAAGGGTTCACTTTGACAGTAAACATCAATTTAAGTCAAAGTGTCTTGTCTTTGGAGAACTCATACTTTTGGTCTTAACCCTAACTGAAATAATAGATCTTGTAGAATACATTTTTGGAATTGATGAGAAGATATTTTAGGAACAGGAACCTTGCTTGATGCCTCTGAAATCATACCCCACGGATGTCCATCTCCTTTGTCTATGACTAAGACTGACCTTTAATAAAGACTATTGGTTTCTTTGCTTTCCACTCCTGGGGCCATGAGTGCCATCTCAGTTGAAAAAAGAAAATAAAAGAACTCAGGCCACATATGACGCAGAAGTGAGTCATAGGAAGAAAATGATAATGTATCTATTCCCAGATGACAATTATATTTAGGATAATCTACTTTTCATCAAAATACAGGGTGCAGACAGAGTTATTTTTTATTGCTTTTTCAAATACTTCATAATGTACTTCAGAAATTTTTTATGATAGCTTTTTAACAAAATTTTAAGAGAAATAGCCATGTCAGATAAAATTGTATTTTAAAATGTGATTTAGCATCATGTAATTGGTTTCCATACTGATAACTCTTTTTTCACATATGTACACATAAGAACTATGTGTCAATTTAGGAGAAATAATGTCTATTTTTCATTTTTTCTGGAGTTTTCGTTTTATACTAAGTCTATCTCATATTTTTAAGTGCTTTCCCAGTTTTTCTTAAAATTCATTCAAAATGTGTTTAGTATAATCTTTTGCTGCAAGACACTATTGATTTAATAACTTACAGGGCAAAAGACTACTAGGTGGAAATAATTGAAGATGCTGAAATATTGAGCATATTATTAAAAGTGACAGATTAATTCAGGCAGATTGAATAATGCAAGCATGAATGAGATCTGTGCATATTATTATGAGATAATACATCTGAATAATTCAGACCTTAGTTATCATTAAAGTTGAAAGAAAAATAAAATTATGTTAACATCCTAGAATACTCTTAATTAGCCTGGTTTTCTCTTATGATTATAATGTAATAACAAAAATACATTATTAAATACTTTCATTTATTATTTTTAAGTGTTCATTAAGATCACATCATTAATCACAAAAGTCAGAATTGGAAAGTAATAAATAAGTAGATAGACCAAATATTATCCACAAGCATTATTTAAACAGATGGAGTCTAGTAATCTAATAATCTACCAAATTGTGTTATTTTTTTTCTTCCTGAATTTTGAGTATACATTTATTTTTAAAGCATATGTTTCTAGTTGTTAGAAGTGACCACATATTTCTGTTTTGAAATGTTCTTCTAATATTAAAATTAGTTTAAAAGATAAAGACCATAAAAAGCTTTAAATATAATAATAAGCACTAGAGTGTCCAGTTAGATGGTTACAGGGAAGATTATTAACTTGATACAAATTGACCTTTACAAAATATTTGGCTTCAAAATACAGAGGGCTGGGGAAAAAGTAGGCAGAATAGAGGTTGGGAGAATGCAGCCCCAGTGATGTCACACATCAATCATTCATTTATTCAGGAGTTTATTTTATACAAGTTGCCCGATTCTATTAGGCACAGGGGGTCATCTATGAAGAAGGCAGATAGAGACCTTCCTCTTATGGCACCTACAGTACCAAGTCGGTGGGGGAAACAGAGAATTAAACAAGAATAATCAAGTGTGATGTATTTTATAGATCATTATCCCCACCATACCTGACCATGAGTAGAAATATCAAGGAAGCTGCTATAGACTGAATTTTTGTGTCTTCTAAAATTCATATATTGGAATCTAAACCCCAGTGTGATGATATTTGGAGATGGAGCATTTGTGAGGTGATTTGGTCAGGAAGGCAGAGTCCTTGTGAATGAAATTAGTGCCCTTATAAAAGAGGCCCCAGGGAGCTCCCTAGGCCCTTCTGCCATGTGAGAAGAGGCGTCTGTAAACCAGGGAGTGGGCTCTCACCAGACTCCAAATCTGCCAGCTCCTCGATCTTGGAACTTTCAACCTCCAGAACTGTACGAAATAAACTTCTATTGTTCACAAGCCACCCAGTCTATGGTATTTTTGTTATAACAGTGAAAACAGACTAAGATAGAGACATAACCTAGTGTAGGGGAGAGTCTAGAAAGGCCTTCCCTTCATCTGAGGTTGAAGAGCATATAGGAGTTTGGTAGATGGAAAAGAAAGAGGAAATGTTGTCTAGACAGAATATGTTCAAAGGTCAGAGGAAAGAAAGAGCACAATGGTAAAAGGAACCAAGAGTGGTAGGTAAGGCTGGGCACTCATTCTCCATTTCCGGGGTGGGAGGTGGGGGTTTCTGGTTTCTGCATATGGGATGCATTCAAATGCCAATGGTAACCTTTTACAGAAGGGTTTAAACAGGAAAATGGTGAGGTTAGATTTGCTCTTTTGGTAGATTTGTACTGACTGCTTTATGTAGAGTAGATTAGATTTTTTTATTGTAAAAATGAGAATAAAAAGAAGCCAAAAGAATAGGCAAAAAAACAAAACAAAACAATTTTTTTTCTCTTCTAAGAGGAAAAGATGCCAGGAACGTACATCTCTAGGATGATCGGAAATTGGATCTACTTGAAATGTTAGCATTGGCTTCAGAAAAACAACTATATGCTGTGTGTAACCAGTCACCATATACTAAACTTAAAGCTTTTTGATACCCAATGCAATATGAGTACAAAGAAAACTAGAGTTGAATTAATCAGTGATTATTAACAGTTGGTTATTTATTCCTTTAACAAATATTTATTTAATGTCTTCTCTGTACCTAGCATTGTTCTGGGTGTGGGATGCACAGTGAACAAAATGGATGTGGTATCTGCCCTCATGGAATTTGTAGACTATACATTCTGAATCAAGAGGTTTATAATTTAAAAATGTTAAACTCAGCCATATAACTTTGTTTATTGCAATGGCCTGCCCAACTTGCCATTCTTCACAGTTCTAAAACTTTTGGCCATTGAGCCTATTTAACCTCCAACCCCATGTCTGCATTCCTTTCTTCCCACAGAATTAATCACGCCATGTGTTGCTACAGGAGGGACCCTCGTGCTGGGCATGGAGGACCCCTGGGTCAGTAACTCTATCTTGCTGTGGCTCTTGCTCTGTCCTTGGTACCGTGAGTCCTGGTGAAGGGATTTCCTGGTTTGTACTTGAAGAATTGGACCCCAACCTTCCCAGTGCCTTGGCTTTCTGTCAGTGGTCAGTTGTCCACCACTTAGATAGACACTATGGTTGATAACCACGTGGTAATGATATTGATGATGGTGGTAGCTGGAGGAGCAATTATATACTGCAAGCTTATCCTTATCAGCTGCTATTACCTTTACTCGTACCACTTGGCTCATATCACTTACATTTTTAACGTTCTGTCCTTGAACACATCTCTTAATTTTGGTTCTGCCTCCCAGGCTTATGGATTGACATGTCCATTCTGGAGTAACAGTACCATAGGCTCAAGTTATTGTCCAGTGTTAAATGATAATGAGTTACTATTTCTTCTAACGGAAACTTTGTTTGTTTGCTCTCTCTGCCCCTCCCCCACTCTTGCTCTCTCTGTCTCAAAAATAAAATGAACATTAAAAAATAAATAAATAAAACAAAAAAATAAATAAAATTAAGCCTAAATAGCTAGCACCAATTCAGTATCAATGCTCCTAGTTTAAATATTTAGAAATTCATTAGTTGATTAATTCACTAAGTACTTATTAGACAATAACCGTGTGACAGGCTCTGGCTGGGCTGTGTTCAGGAGATGCTAGTCCTTCTGGTAAGAACTAATATCCAACATTTCATCTCATGGCCGGACAAACCATGTACCATTGGCTTGCAGGCTTATAAATGGCTTGTGGAGGTGATTTATACCAGTCACTAAATGTTTCTAAACAGATAATATAGCGCATTATATACTTGCAAATACTTGCAAAAATTATTAAGCCCCCAAAATTGCTACTTTGGGCTTCTGTATTTTTGCCATGTCCTTGTCCAAAGTACTGTGTCCCCTCTCTCCACACCATTGTTGTCATTTCTTTTCATCACTTAAAACATAATAATTTTTTTTAATGTTTATTTATTTTTGACAGAGACAGAGACAAAGCATGAGCACAGGAGGGGCAGAGAGAGAGGGAGACCCAGAATCCGAAGCAGGCTCCAGGCTCCGAGCTGTCAGCACAGAGCCCGACGCGGGGCTCAAACTCACAGACTGCGAGATCATGACCTGAGCCGAAGTTGGACGCTCAACCGACTGAGCCACCCAGGTGCCCCTAAAACATAATAATTTAAGGGGTGCCTGGGTGGCTCAGTGGGTTAAGCGTGTGACTCTTGATTTCCACTCATGTCATGATCTCACATTTCATGGGATCGAGCCCCATATCAGGCTCTGTGCTGAGTGTAGGGCCTGTTGAGGATTTTCTCTCTCTCTCTGCCCCTCCCCCACTCACACATGCACTCTCTCAAAATAAGTAAACATTAAAAATGTAATAATTTAAAATGTACTTACAACAAATCCATCAACAGATGCATTCTTTACCACCAACTCTCTATATAGTGCTAATAAGCTTGAGAGATGCTTGGAATCCCCCTTCTATACATTCCAGGCCAAAAACCATCCTGTGTTGTGTGTTTTGGAAGAGAAAAAGTTTAAGACATGGTGTTTTGATTTTTAGGAATTTATAGATAAATTTGAGGGATATGAATAATATGAATAGTATGTATGAAATAATGTACCTAAATGCTGAATTTTAAACTATTCTGAGATTCTAGGAAGAGGAAAACTAACAGGGACTTGATCTGGGTAGAGGATGTTGGGTTACTAGGAGTGAGAAGGATGCAAATCAGGGAAGAAATGAAACATGGCCTGGAATTTGAGGGATGGGAACTGTGATGGGAAGGAGACATTTTCTAGGCAAGAGGGGGAAGCATATATAAGAGAGCAGGGGAGAAAGAAGGAGTAAGAAGTATGTTCATAGGAATGACCACCTCAGGGTGCAGCACACTACTGGAGAATATGTATTGTGAGTTTATTGGAAAATTAAATTTGGATACTTTAAGGCCCAAGTATGAAAGACTCTGGAAACCAAGTAAATAAATGGTTTAGCTAGACACAGAGGGCGTGAGACGGATTAATGTTGATGGCTGTGTTCAAACAAGGTGGATCATGCAATGGTAGTTCAAATAAATACAACCAGGAAGATTGCATTTGGGAGCCATTCTCTTTTCTCATTTGAATCTGCTCAGAAATCCTGTGTACACACACACACACACACACACACACACACAGCCTCCATGTAAACAAAGAAAAAGAGGAAAGATGTCATTAAATAATAATCATGTATTAAGATGCATCAGTGATAGTCATTTTTTTTTTTTTTTTTTTTTTTTTTGCATAATGGGAAGATTTCTCTCTCTGCCTTATATGCTTTTTACCCATAAGTCTTCAGATTCTGGTCGCTTAAAAAGCGTTATACAGTAAAGACTGATAAAAATATAAAAGGCAGGACAGATACTCATTTAGAACAAAAAAAATGGGACAAATGAAATACCATTCTCAGAAAACCTTTCACTCTTTTCTATGCAATCTATTTAGTATCAGAAAGAATGTGGCTACTATCAGAGGTCTTGTTACTACATGATATTCTTTCCACATGCAGAGCAAATAACTTTCTAACCATATTCATGAACAGACACTTTAATCTCTTTTGGATTCTTTAAGAGACTGTGCTCCAAAGGTGATGTGGAGTCTAGCTTGCCACAAGCATCTCTAGAATGTCAAATGCCGTTGATTGGATTTGTGCAGCCCAGATGACAGACACCATTCAACAAATTGAACATAATATTGTTGAAGCTCATGACAAAGAAGGAAGGACAAAAGGGGATTAATTGTCAATTAGGATCTGAAGAAAACATTTGTTTATGGTTACTCACATTTTTAAAGGTTACTTAGTTATATTCTAAAAGTCTGGAAATATTAAGCATTCCTTATTTCTTTTAAAAAATGAGGACAATAGGAAATATGACTATAAGGAATACAACTTTAATTTAATATTTTGACATGAAAGTATGCTGTAGTAATAAATTCTAATTTTTACTAGAAAAAGATGAAGGAAACAAATTGCTATTAGATAGCAGTCTACCCCTTTTGTGTATTAAATGACAATTTGTATGCATTCAACACTGGTCAGAACATTATTCATATAATGGCTAGTTTTATAGGCTTCTAAATTTTAAAGCAAGATATAAAACTTGAATAGGATTCGGGGGAGAACAGACATCTGCATTGTTAGAATATTAATGCATAAATCCCAAGAGAGGAGACTAAAGAAACTAAAATTACTTAATCTGGGAAAAAAATTTTCAGATATGTGATATTTTCTCTAAGAACAGAATAAGAAAAAAAAAAAGCAATAACTAAAAAGATTTTGAAATAGGTATTGGGAAAAAACAAAAACAAAAAAACCTTCCTGGGGCGCCTGGGTGGCCCAACTGGTTGAGTGCCTGACTCTTGGTTCTGGCTGGGATCATGATATCCCAGGTTATGAGTTGGAGCCCCGTGTCAGGCTCTGTGCTGATAGTGCAGAGCCTGCTTGGGATTCCCTCTCCCTCTCTCTCTGCCCTTCCCCCTGCTTGTGCACGTGCACGCTCTCTCTCTCTCTCTCTCTCTTTCAGAATAAATAAATAAATAAATAAACTTAAAAAAATTGTTTTAAAAAAACTGCCTTACAATTAGTGCAACTAAACAGTTAAAATGTTATCTTTTTTTGGAGATATTTTAAAGTAAGATGGAATCATGTTCATTCATTCATCCGTTCAACAAGTATTTATTGAAAAGCAACTAATGTACAAGATAGACAAGATCCTTGGTCTCTTAGATCTTATATTATAGCAGGGGAAATAGTAAATAAAGTAATATGCTAAGAATTTCAGATCTTGGGAAGTATCGTGAAGAGAACAAAACAAAGCAATGGAAAAAAAGTGGCCACATTGGGAGTTTGTACTACAGACTGGCAAGTTAGGGATGACTCTTCTGAGGTGGCAACATTGGCACTGGGACTTGATGACAGGGAAACAGACGTGCAAAATCTAGAAGAAAAGCGTGTAGGCAAGGTGAATGGCAAATGCAAAGGCCCTGAGGTGGGCTTAAACACAGGAGACTCTTGGGAGGCAGAAGGCCTGCGTGTGCTGAGAACAGGTGAGGAGGAGGAGGGGAGGCGAGGAAGGAAGGGTGAGGTGGTTGAGGCTGACTCTGTAACCTGTCTGCAATTCCAAGCCCAGAGGAGCGCTACAGGGCAGCTGCGGGGCAAAGAAGTAGGATAGCAGGCTTTTCAGTTGGCTTTACCACTGTGACTTGAGAATAGCAACCCAAAGGCTGGTTTTAAAAAAAAAAAAAAGTTGTTTTTCTTCCATAGAAAAGAAGTTATTCTAAATTTAGATGTAGAAGCATTTAGTTGTCCCCAACTAAATTCAGTATCCTAAAAACAATATCTTAGTCTATTAAAAAAATGTTGTGTCTGAAAAGACTACAGGAATCTGGCTATCTTGTGAGCCTAGTTAGATATCCTTTCTAAATACCATTCCCAGACAGTGTTTTCCATCTATTTCCCATTGCTTTAAGATAAGAGAGAATATGATTTGGGCGTTGAATTTTCCCTTGTGAGTAATACTAAACATTACATTGAGTAAAACTACTGTATTTTATTTTCAGTGTAAATCTGTTTTCTAACATCAGGTATTGAATCTGTACTTCTTTTGTAGGAAAGTATGGATATGAAATAATCATTTAATATTTAGTAAGGTAGGGAAAGAAGAAGGGGGTTACCAAATATTAGTGCTTACAATCTCTTTTGCACATTGTCTACAGCTTCACATAAAATACCAAGAAAGAGTGACTCTTCTGAGGTCATGGGGGGTACATGGACTGGAACCCTGGAATCATGAATTCCCGGATATCTTCTAGATTTTCTGGAGCCAGTCAAACCTAGTGCCTGAATAAAGACTTTCTACATGATCCCTAATAACTTTGGCTTTAGTTTCATAAGCCTCTTACTATCAAAATGAGGTTGTTGTTGTTGTTTTTATTATGGGAAATAGATTTGTGCTTTACTCCAACCTTCACCTCTATTTACCTAAATGGCATTTATTTCCAGGCCTCCTTTGGGTGCTTGAAGAGATTCAGTTAAAGAACAAAGAATGTGACCATATTCACTACCATTCTTCTGATTTATCATACTCTGAGGAGGCACAGGAAAGTCAAAGCCAATCAATAGACTCCTGATATGATCAATTATTTCTTTCTCACTATTCCTTAAGCTTTTGTCATATTTATCGTTTCCCCCTAGTACTTACAATAGTCATTTATAAATAGTAGATTTTCAGCACATTTTGTTGAGGGAATGAGTATGTATTGACATTTAGTATTCTTTATGAAATTCTTAGTTATAAAAAATAGTATAGGCTCCTATGTTCTACTAGAAGAAGGATAGTAAAATATTTATTCTACTACTTATGTTTTATATAACTTACTACCAAAAAGGACTTGAGGAAGCTTTACAACAATTCACTGAAGCAAATCAGTAAAAATATATTGGTAGCTTGTGTGTGCCTGGCTCAGCAGGATGTGATAGGGATCCCAGAATGGATGTGGTCTTCTCTGCACCCAAGGAGCCCACTGCCTTCTGGAGGCTAGCAATTAACTATAACTCATTCGATCAGTACTGCAGAGGTAATCTGAGCAAAGTGCTCTGATGCAATAAGACAAATGCAGTAAGACCAGAAAATCATTACAATTCTGATAAAACAACAAGAGTCCTGCATTGGGTGGTGGCAGATATTTGAAAAGCCTGGCCTTGGTGTGCCTAGGTGGCTCAGTTGGTTGAACGTTAGACTTCAGCTCAGGTCATGATGTCACGATTCGTGGGTTCGAGCCCCACATGGAGCTTTGTGCTGACAGATCAGAGCCTGCTTTGGATCTTCTGTCACTCTCTGCCCCTCCCCTGCTTGTGCTCTCTCGCTCTCAAAAATAAACAAACATTTAAAAATTAATTAATTAATTAATTAATTTAAAAACCCAAAAACCTGGGCTAATAGAACACTGGTATAAATGAGCTCTCCTCTAATAAGGGGAATCATAAGATTTTCTTGGGAGAATTATTTTTATGGCACTAAATTTATCATGCTTGTCTTTCTATGAGTGCAATGCAAAACAAAACTGGTACTACTTATGTAGTTATACCAATAAATATACAAACATTTTTAAATAGTGTGTTTTTCTAAAATCAATGCTTGACAATAGTTGATAATACAATCATATATTGTGTTGTATCTCCATGAAGATGTTGCTGCAGGAAATAAAGACGTATAGTCAGGCTGAGAGTTTTTTTGGTTATCTGATTTGATGTAGAGTTTAACTTACAAGTTATAGACAAGTAAAGAGCATATTCCATATCCCAATTGGACAGACTACTGCTAGTCACTTTTGTCACACACAAGAGACCTTCACCTTCAGATGTGACACATACCATTGTCTTCCTGTCAATGCTCCAGAGTCATTTTTCCAACGGTGTCAGCAATTTCTTCCTCAGAGGCTGGCCGCTCAAACTCTCCACCAATCTAAAAGGCAAGTCATTAAAAGCAGAAATTAGATTTCTTGCAAGTAAGATTTTTAACAGCGCTAAACTGATAGTGCGTGTCAGGGTTTAAAAGACTTGGGGACTAATCCAAGGAAAAAGCTATGCCTACACAACACAATTGGGCAGAACTTGGACAAGGTTTCCTGAGAGGGGAAAGTGCCTCACAGTGGGAGGCTGTCCAGAGGCTCACAGAGGGGGCCACTATCTAGGAGAGAGGAGGGAAGGGAACTCCTGGAGGTGGGGCCGAGGAGGGATCAGAGAAAGGACTTCTTGCTTTCAGGTGCTATCACTCAGCAGCACCGTTTGGAGTCCCTGGGTCAGAAGGGCTACAGCATGTGGGGTCTTATCATCATGTGGCTATATCTTAAATGGCCAGCAGATGCCTGGTGAAGTTTTGCAATGATATAACGTAGAAGGGTTCTAAATGACTCAAATCTGCTTTTTTGGTGCCATTTTTAAAATAATTGAATGTGGAAAAGTTTACATTTTGTGCTTTGTGAATTTTTGAAATAACAGGTCTCAGTCTGCAGTGAAGATATAAACAATCTAGGAGTCAATATGCCGAGGCCATCTTTGGCTCATTTATGAAGAAATGAATTTTTTTCCCCCTTGCTCAGGTTTGGTTCTTTGTAAAAAACAAAACATTTCATTGCTTAAGAAGTAGCAGTAAACAGAAGTTTATGAAAGTTATGGAAAATACTTTAGTTATTGTCTAAGGTTAAGAATTTGAAATGGGATAGAGGCAGATATATTCTGCAGAGCTTTTTAAGAACTAATATAGATCTCATGATTCACAAGTTGGATGAAATACAGCTTGATGCATTTTATGAGTCACTTAAACTCAATCAATTAAATTAAGTGTTTGAAGAATTTAGAGACCCACCAGATCTATTTGTGACAATGGAAATACACAACAAAGTGGTTGCTTGTCTTCTGATTTAACCTCCCCTCAAGATTCTTTACTGTCCCCCCTTACCAGAAGAGTCTTTGGATAACTTAAGTGATTTGTAACTTGCTCCTGTCTGCAGTAATAACTGAACTTCCCTTTGCTGCTTTAAAAATAATTTGCAGGTGTGTTTTTTCTATTTATGTTCAAACAGTATTTGGTTGTATGTATTATTTAGCAACTAATCAAAATAGTTCATACAAATTTTACAAAACTTCAAGGAATAATTTTCCATAAAATTTTTGGAGTAAACATTTACTCAGTGTTGAATGGTTTTATTATGGTAATAAGCATTTATCAAGTACACATTTATATGTAAGGAAGTCTAGATCATTTCTTTTCAATGGTCTTGATTCTCATATATATATATATATATATGTATATATATTTATATATACATATATATATATATATATTTATATATACATATATATATATATATATATATATATTGCCAGGAAGTAGGATTTATTGGTAAGCATGAATAGCATGTTAATAATTTAACAAGCATGAACCTCATGCTGAGGTTCTCATCAGTTCAGAGACTGCTCTATTCATCCAAGGGGCTACGATTAGGGATGTATTTGACCCCACAGCCATCTGGGATGAGCCGCTTTTCAGCCACCATGTCTTCAAATTCATTTGCATTAAATGGGCTTAGTAAAGCCCTACTTCTTGGAAATGTGGATCATCTGGTGGCCATGGAACTTGAATTTGGCCCTGTGTAGGGTGTCAATCACATGCTCCTTGTTCTGCAACTTGGTACAGATGGACATGATGCTTGGCCAATGTGGACCCTGGCCATTGTGCCCTGGGGCTTTCCAAAGGCACCCCATGTGCCTGTCTGGAGCCTAGATTGGAGATATCATGAGGTCAACATCAATGTCCACTGGAAAGGGCTGTTTCCAAGGTCCCTTAGGGCAACCAGACAATCAATAGACTGCATACACTACCAAGGAGGCTGCTGTTTGCAGCCATTGCACACTGGGCCCCCATGGGGAAAGAGCACAGTTTAACTGGCTGCAGATTGTATATTCTTAATAGCTTATCTTTAAGTTCTTGACTTAGTAGTAAATACACTACTGCTATACTTTAAAAATTCTTTTTCTGAGTTCTAACCTTATTTTTTAATGTTATGATGAATTATTTATCTTTTTAAACTATTGAGAATTGTGATGCATCAGATAATATCATAGTATTCTTTCATTTAGAAAATGCAAATTATTCCTTTTAATATATTAAAGCATTCAAATTCAAAATGTATTATAATTAAAGAAAGTATGTCATTTTTTTAAAGCCACTGAGAGCCTTGTGCAGTGGTGTTCTAATTCCTCATTCAAGGCAGGTATAATCCAGTTGGGAAGAAAGATGTCTGGACTAGAAACCATCTAAAACAAATTCACTGAATACATGTCCAAGATTTTATATACAAAGTTTTAGAGCAGTTTTAAGGTTAGTTAATATCTTTTATCTGTAAAATTCCAAATTGAGCCCATTTACTATGGACTGTGGGCTGCCTATAGTCATAGAAATGCCCTGTACATTTTCTGATGTTCTTCAGGAAAAATAACTTCTATTTGATATGCACATAATTCTGGAAAAATGTGGCATAATTCATTGACACTAGTGTCAGAGAAAGTAAGCCAAGAATGAAAATTTTGCAGACACCTCTTCAATAACTCTGGGTTGATCAGCTACCGTCTGTGGTATGGGTTCTGTTGCAATGTAACATCTCCTCTTTGAATGAAGAAATTACAGTGAAAGAAGAAGAATTTTCTATAAGATACATGAAGGAGTAATGTGTTTTTAGAAGGGAGAGATGCAAGGCAGAAAATAACAGATGTTGACTAAAAAAGGAAAAGGAAGACACAAAATAAAACAAACACAAACAAAAAACCCAAGATATCATGGATGCAGAAATAACAAAATAGAATTTTGGAGATATGAGTCAAATTTTCAAAAGTTTAAGTAAGAGAAAAAGAGAAAAAAACCTAATCACATAAGTAAGTTGTAAACAGATGCAATAAATGATTCTTTTCATATATATCTAAATATAATATATAAGTAGATATATCTATGTATCTATAATCTATAGTAATTTATCTACATTTATATAACTATATATGATTTATAGAATGAAGTCTTACTAGAGAATTCTCTGTTTAATTATAAAATGTATTTGAAAAAATCTATAAAACTCTTCTGAGCATCCTTAAAGAACCCTTATATACCTGGAGAAACCCACACCATATTTTTTAAGTCTTTTTTTTTTTATTTACTTTTATTTTTTTAGTTTTATATATATAGAGAGAGTGAGTTGGGGAGAGGGACTGAAGGAGAGAGAAAGAGAACCTTAAGCAGGCTCCATGCTCAGCACAGAGCCCGACATGGGGCTTGATCCTGTGACCCTGGGATCATGACCTGAGCTGAAATCAAGAGTTGTTTTCCTTCTTCCTACCCCTCAAGTGAGACAGGAAGGCTGGAAAGTACCAGGCTTGGGCACTTCCCCTCCCCCATGTTGGTTAGGCTCTGGTCAAATAGTTTCCCCAGAGGACACGCCTTTGTTAAGGAAAACAGAATGCTCTGGGCATATTCCAAGAAGGTTACTTTTCTTCTTCCCCCTGCTGGAAGTACAGGGGGTTTTCTTCCAATTTCACAAGGAAAATCTGGTGGAGCCCCAGGAGGCAAAACTCATGAAAGGGTGGAGACCCTCTTAAGACAAGCCACCAGAGCTTTTAGCTCTCAAGGTCATCGACTCTGACCCTCCAGCAATCCCTCCACTGCGGTTTAGAGCTCCTGCTATTAGCTCGTGCAGCAGGTGATACTCTAGGTGATTCTCTTTGTTCATCTCCCTCAAATTGTCATGGCAGTGGCCATCCCCTGTGACCTCAATTCTCTCATGAATCTAAGAAGAGGGTCTTTTTGTTTTGTTTTGTTTGTTTTTTTAAGCATTTGTTTTCATCCCCAGTTTCCTTGTGGGAGGAGAGTGATGACCTCCAAGCTCTTTACATGTCAGAATGGAAACCACAAGTCTCCAGAGATAAACTTTCTAAATGTTACAGTGCTAAAAATTCACTGAACTGGTTTCCAATTCAGGAAGAATCTTAAAATCTACACGCTAAACTATTATGTGTATGTACATAAATCTTCCTGTTCATTGAGAGGTCTACATGCTCAACATTCCTTACATTTTCTCTAACTATCTTTCTTTTCTGTGACTTGTAGCAAGAGTGACGGAAATAAATATAAGGCCACCTCCGTGACAAGCTTCTGCATACCCCATATGTTTTATTTGCAGACTCTTTTTTTTTTAATTTAGATAAATTTGCCTTTATTATTTAGGTGATTATTGATGTTTGAGTACTCTGGGTTTCCTTAGCCAATATTTCCATCCTTAGTATTTCCATTCCATCGTCACTGTCTCTTTCATCAGTTTTTGCCCCTTTTTCTTTATGTTCTTAAAAAGCAAATTTGTTTGTTTTCCTGGTCACTGGTTTTGCAGGGTCAGTGGCAAACATTACAGCTTTACTTCTTCTCTTACAGTTTGGATTTTCTTTAATTCTCTTCTGACGTCAGTCATTTTTTACTTGATCTCACACTATTTTTGATTTTCTGCTTCTGTCTCAATGCATCATTCTTGAGCTTACCAAGGAAATCTTTTTGAAAACATTCCCCTGGTTCTTTCTGAAAACTGTTTTAGAGATACTTTTCCCTGTGTTTTTAGGAAACGTCATGAGGCAAGACCTTTGTGTCTACAGCACTCAGATCTGACTCGTGCTTTTGCTCAGCTTTAAATAATGTGTGAGAATATCCTTGGTTTTCCTCGCCACCACCTGAGGGGTCCAGCTTCTTACTCAGATCTGTACCAGAATTGCAGGTTGATTATGCAAATTGAAGAGACTTTTCTTTTTAAAAAAAATTTTTTAATGCTAAATTTTGAGAGAGAGCGAGCGCTTGAGCGAGCGTGGGAGCATGAGTGGGGGAGGGGCAGAAGGAGAGGGAGACAATCTGAAGGCTCCAGGCTTTGAGCCGTCAGCACAGAGCCTGACTTGGAGTGCAAACTCAGGAACTCACAAGCTGCAATCATGACCTGAGCCAAAGTTGGATGCTTAACCGACTGAGCCACCCAGTGCAGTGCCCTAGACTTTCGACTTTTCAGTAGATTTCATCTACTGTGACTAATCTGATATGCCTTTCCTTTTGGGTCACTGTACTGCTCTAGAGAATCAGCTCCAGTCCTGATGGTTTATTTTTTTAAGGGTAAAGCATTTGGTTATTTTATTTCCCTATGTGGTTACCTCTCCTTCACCTTTGTAACTTGTCGACATATACATTCCAAGGAGCACGGTGTTACTGCAGTCACATTGTGTTCTGCCAGGTCATGGACTAGGAGTTGTAGTGTCTAAAACAATTTTTGAAAAAATAAAAATAAAAAAGAATAAAGATAGAAATGGGGGGTGGGTGGGTAGTGAGAGGACATAGCTCTGCCTCCTGGAAAAAGAATCCTCATGAGGTTGGATGTCTGTTCCTGATTAGGTTTGGTAATAGAATAAAATGGAGTAAGCATTGCTAAGAGGATTATTTAAAACAGCCAGGAGGACATTGAGGAAGTGAGGCTTATGTACATCTTCTGTGTTAAATTCTCAAAATTTTTGCTGCACTCAGGCTTCTGTTATGTGTTAAACTGGACATAAATGGACTTTCCGCCTGTCCCTAGCCCTAGCAATCAATCACATATAGGTTAGCGTAAATATAGCTATACCAGCACCAATCCGATCTTGTTCACAACAATTTAGGGGCGCCTGAGTGGCTCAGTCGGTTAACCGTTCAACTCATGATTTCTGCTCAGGTCATGATGTTACGGTTCCTGAGATCGAGCCCCGTGTTCTGCTATCAGTGCAGAAGCTGCTTGGGATTCTCTCTCTCCCTCTGTCTCTGCCCCTCCCTGCTCCCTCTCTCTTTCTCTCAAAATCAATAAATTAACCATTAAGAAAGGGGGAAAAAGGAGGCGCAGGAAGATGGCGGCGTAGGAGGACGCTGGGATCACCGCGCGTCCTGCTGATCACTTAGATTCCACCTACACCTGCCTAAATAAACCCAGAAAACCGCAGAGGATTAGCAGAACGGAGTCACCGGACCCAAGTGCCGACGAGAGGCCCACGGAAGAGGGTAGGAAGGGCGGCGAGGCGGTGCGCGCTCCACGGACTGGCGGGAGGGAGCCGGGGCGGAGGGGCGGCTCGCCAGCCAAGCAGAGCCCTCGAGTCCGGCTTGCAAAAGCGGAGGGGCCTGACGGACTGTGTTCCGACAGCAAGCGCGACTTAGCGTCTGGGAGGTCATAAGTTAACAGCTCTGCTCGGAAAGCGGGAAGGCTGGAGGACAAAGGGAGGGTGAGCTGCGGAGCCCCCGGACGACAGAGCTCAGTTTGGGCGGGGAACAAAGGCGCTCGCCAGCGCCATCTCCCCCCGCCCATCCCCCAGCCAAAATCCCAAAGGGAACGGGTTCCGGCCAGGGAAATTGCTCGCTCCGCGCAAACACCCAACTCTGTGCTTCTGCGGAGCCAAACCTCCGGCAGCGGATCTGACTCCCTCCGGCTGCCACAGGGCCCCTCCTGAAGTGGATCACCTAAGGAGAAGCGAGCTAAGCCTGCCCCCCCTCCCGCCGTGCACCTTGCCTTCCCACCCCAGCTAATACGCCAGATCCCCAGCACCACAAGCCTGGCAGTGTGCAAGTAGCCCAGACGGGCCACGCCACCCCACAGTGAATCCCACCCCTAGGAGAGGGGAAGAGAAGGCACACACCAGTCTGACTGTGGCCCCAGCGGTGGGCTGGGGGCAGACATCAGGACTGACTGCGGCCCCGCCCACCAACTCCAGTTATACACCACAGCACAGGGGAAGTGCCCTGCAGGTCCTCACCACACCAGGGACTATCCAAAATGACCAAGCGGAAGAATTCCCTCAGAAGAATCTCCAGGAAATAACAACAGCTAATGAGCTGATCAAAAAGGATTTAAATAATATAAACAGAAAGTGAATTATGAATAATAGTCATAAAATTAATCGCTGGGCTGGAAAACAGTATACAGGACAGCAGAGAATCTCTTGCTACAGAGATCAAGGGACTAAGGAACAGTCACGAGGAGCTGAAAAACGCTTTAAAGGAAATGCAAAACAAAATGCAAACCACCACGGCTCGGATGGAAAATGGCAGAGGAGAGAATAGGTGAACTAGAAGATAAAGTTATGGAAAAAGAGGAAGCTGAGAAAAAGAGAGATAAAAAAATCCAGGAGTATGAGGGGAAAATTAGAGAACTAAGTGATACACTAAAAAGAAATAATATACGCATAATTGGTATTCCAGAGGAGGAAGAGAGAGGGAAAGGTGCTGAAGGGGTACTTGAGAAATAATAGCTGAGAACTTCCCTGAACTGGGGAAGGGAAAAAGGCATTGAATCCAAGAGGCACAGAGAACATCCTTCAGACGTAACTTGAATCGATCTTCTGCACGACATATCATAGTGAAACTGGCAAAATAACAAGGATAAAGATAAATTCTGAAGCAGCAAGGGTAAACGTGCCCTCACATATAAAGGGAGACCTTAAGACTCGTGACTGATCTCTCTTTTGAAACTTGGCAGGCCAGAAAGAATTGGCACGAGATTTTCAGGGTGCTAGACAGCAAAAATATGCAGCCGAGAATCCTTTATCCAGCAAGTCTGTCATTTAGAATAGAAGGAGAGGGCGCCTGGGTGGCGCAGTCGGTTAAGTGTCCGACATCAGCCAGGTCACGATCTCGCGGTCCGTGAGTTCGAGCCCCGCGTCGGGCTCTGGGCTGATGGCTCGGAGCCTGGAGCCTGTTTCCGATTCTGTGTCTCCCTCTCTCTCTGCCCCTTCCCCGTTCATGCTCTGTCTCTCTCTGTCCCAAAAATAAATAAACGTTGAAAAAAAAAAAATTTTAGAATAGAAGGAGAGATAAAGGTCTTCCCAAACAAACAAAAACTGAAGGAATTTGTCACCACTAAACCAGCCCTACAAGAGATCCTAAGGGGGACCCTGTGAGACAAAGTACCAGAGACATCACTACAAGCATAAAACATACAGACATCACAATGACTCTAAACCCGTATCTTTCTATAATAACACTGAATGTAACGGATTAAATGCGCCAACCAAAAGACATAGGGTATCAGAATGGATAAAAAAACAAGACCCATCTATTTGCTGTCTACAAGAGACTCATTTTAGACCTGAGGACACCTTTAGATTCAGAGTGAGGGGATGGAGAACTATTATCATGCTACTGGAAGCCAAAAGAAAGCTGGAGTAGCCATACTTATATCAGACAAACTAGACTTTAAATTAAAGGCTGTAACAAGAGATGAAGAAGGACATTATAAATAGTTACAGGGTCTATCCATCAGGAAGAGCTAACAATTATAAATGTCTATGCGCCGAATACCGGAGCCCCCAAGTATATAAAACAATTACTCATAAACAGAAGCAACCTTATTGATAAGAATGTGGTAATTGCAGGGGACTTTAACACCCCACTTACAGAAATGGATAGATCATCTAGACACACAGTCAATAAAGAAACAAGGGCCCTGAATGAGACATTGGATCAGATGGACTTGACAGATATATTTAGAACTCTGCATCCCAAAGCAACAGAATATACTTTCTTCTCGAGTGCACATGGAACATTCTCCAAGATAGATCATATACTGGGTCACAAAACAGCCCTTCATAAGTTTACAAGAATTGAAATTATACCATGCATACTTTCAGACCACAATGCTATGAAGCTTGAAATCAACCACAGGAAAAAGTCTGGAAAACCTCCAAAAGCGTGGAGGTTAAAGAACACCCTACTAACGAATGAGTGGGTCAACCAGGCATTAGAGAAGAAATCAAAAATATATGGAAACAAACGAAATGAAATACAACAATCCAAACGCTTTGGGACGCAGCGAAGGCAGTCCTGAGAGGAAAATACATTGCAATCCAGGCCTATCTCAAGAAACAAGAAAAATCCCAAATACAAAATCTAACAGCACACCTAAAGGAAATAGAAGCAGAACAGCAAAGGCAGCCTAAACCCAGCAGAAGAAGAGAAATAATAAAGATCAGAGCAGAAATAAACATATAGAATCTAAAAAAACTGTAGAGCAGATCAACGAAACCAAGAGTTGGTTTTTTGAAAAAATAAACAAAATTGACAAACCTCTAGCCAGGCTTCTCAAAAAGAAAAGGGAGATGACCCAATAGATAAATCATGAATGAAAATGGAATTATTACAACCAATCCCTCAGAGATACAAACAATTATCAGGGAATACTATGAAAAATTATATGCCAACAAATTGGACAACCTGGAAGAAATGGACACATTCCTGAACACCCACACTCTTCCAAAACTCAATCAGGAGGAATAAAAGCTTGAACAGACCCATAACCAGCGAAGAAATTGAATCGGTTATCAAAATCTCCCAACAAATAAGAGTCCAGGACCAGATGGCTTCCCAGGGGAGTTCTACCAGACATTTAAAGCAGAGATAATACCTATCCTTCTCAAGCTATTCCAAGAAATAGAAAGGGAAGGAAAACTTCCAGACTCATTCTATGAAGCCAGTATTACTTTGATTCCTAAACCAGACAGAGACCCAGTAAAAAAAGAGAACTACAGGCCAATATCCCTGATGAATATGGATGCAAAAATTCTCAATAAGATACTAGCAAATCGAATTCAACAGCATATAAAAAGAATGATTCACCATGATCAAGTGGGATTCATTCCTGGGATGCAGGGCTGGTTCAACATTCGCAAATCAATCAACGTGATACATCACATTAACAAAAAAAAAGAAAGAACCATATGATCCTGTCAATCGATGCAGAAAAGGCCTTTGACAAAATCCAGCACCCTTTCTTAATAAAAACGCTTGAGAAAGTCGGGATAGAAGGAACATACTTAAAGATCATAAAAGCCATTTATGAAAAGCCCACAGCTAACATCATCCTCAACGGGGAAAAACTGAGAGCTTTTTCCCTGAGATCAGGAACACGACAGGGATGCCCACTCTCACCGCTGTTGTTTAACATAGTGCTGGAAGTTCTAGCATCAGCAATCAGACAACAAAAGGAAATCAAAGGCATCAAAATTGGCAAAGATGAAGTCAAGCTTTCGCTTTTTGCAGATGACATGATATTATACATGGAAAATCCGATAGACTCCACCAAAAGTCTGCTAGAACTGATACATGAATTCAGCAAAGTTGCAGGATACAAAATCAATGTCCAGAAATCAGTTGCATTCTTATACACTAACAATGAAGCAACAGAAAGACAAATAAAGAAAATGATCCCATTCACAATTGCACCAAGAAGCATAAAAACCTAGGAATAAATCTAACCAAAGATGTAAAGGATCTGTATGCTGAAAACTATAGAAAGCTTATGAAGGTAATTGAAGAAGACTTAAAGAAATGGAAAACATTCCCTGCTCATGGATTGGAAAAATAAATATTGTCAAAATGTCAATACTACCCAAAGCTATCTACACATTCAATGCAATCCCAATCAAAATTGCACCAGCATTCTTCTCGAAATTAGAACAAGCAATCCTAAAATTCATATGGAACCACAAAAGGCCCCGAATAGCCAAAGGAATTTTGAAGAAGACCAAAGCAGGAGGCATCACAATCCCAGACTTTAGCCTCTACTACAAAGCTGTAATCATCAAGACAGCATGGTATTGGCACAAAAACAGACACACAGACCAATGGAATAGAATAGAAACCCCAGAACTAGACCCACAAACGTATGGCCAACTCATCTTTGACAAAGCAGGAAAGAACATCCAATGGAAAAAAGACAGCCTCTTTAACAAATGGTGCTGGGAGAACTGGACAGCAACATGCAGAAGGTTGAAACTAGACCACTTTCTCACACCATTTACAAAAAAAACTCAAAATGGATAAAGGACCTGAATGTGAGACAGGAAACCATCAAAACCTTAGAGGAGAAAGCAGGAAAAGATCTCTCTGACCTCAGCCGTAGCAATCTCTTACTCGACACATCCCCAAAGGCAAGGGAATTAAAAGCAAAAGTGAATTACTGGGACCTTATGAAGATAAAAAGCTTCTGCACAGCAAAGGAAACAACCAACAAAACTAAAAGGCAACCAACGGAATGGGAAAAGATATTTGCAAATGACATATCGGACAAAGGGCTAGTATCTAAAATCTATAAAGAGCTCACCAAACTCCACACCCGAAAAACAAATAACCCAGTGAAGAAACGGGCAGAAAACATGAATAGACACTTCTCTAAAGAAGACATCCAGATGGCCAACAGGCACATGAAAAGATGTTCAGCGTCACTCCTTATCAGGGAAATACAAATCAAAACCACACTCAGGTATCACCTCACGCCAGTCAGAGTGGCCAAAATGAACAAATCAGGAGACTATAGATGCTGGAGAGGATGTGGAGAAACGGGAACCCTCTTGTACTGTTGGTGGGAATGCAAATTGGTG
Organism: Lynx canadensis; assembly: GCF_007474595.2. Classification (NCBI taxonomy): domain Eukaryota; kingdom Metazoa; phylum Chordata; class Mammalia; order Carnivora; family Felidae; genus Lynx; species Lynx canadensis. Next base: position 138,329,458 of record NC_044307.1, on the reverse strand, counting down.
CAGCCGCTCTGGAAAGCAGTATGGAGGTTCCTCAGAAAATTAAAAAAGACCTACCCTATGACCCAGCAATAGCACTGCTAGGAATTTATCCAAGGGATACAGGAGTACTGATGCATAGGGCACTTGTACCCCAATGTTCATAGCAGCACTCTCAACAATAGCCAAATTATGGAAAGAGCCTAAATGTCCATCAACTGATGAATGGATAAAGAAATTGTGGTATATATACACAATGGAGTACTATGTGGCAATGAGAAAAAATGAAATATGGCCCTTTGTAGCAACGTGGATGGAACTGGAGAGTGTAATGCTAAGTGAAATAAGCCATACAGAGAAAGACAGATACCATATGGTTTCACTCTTATGTGGATCCTGAGAAACTTAACAGGAACCCATGGGGGAGGGGAAGGAAAAAAAAAAAAAAGAGGTTAGAGTGGGAGAGAGCCAAAGCATAAGAGACTGTTAAAAACTGAGAACAAACTGAGGGTTGATGGGGGGTGGGAGGGAGGGGAGGGTGGGTGATGGGTATTGAGGAGGGCACCTTTTGGGATGAGCACTGGGTGTTGTATGGAAACCAATTTGTCAATAAATTTCATAAAAAAAAAAAAGGGGAAAAAGCAATTTATGTAAATCCCCTCTTTCCTTTTAAAAAACTCTAACCTCTTTTCCTCTCAATTTCAATCTAACCTTAGGGATTGCAATCCCTAAGACCCCAAATAAATGCACCCATTTTATTTTGCAATTTTGTCTTTCATCGGTTGACAGGTTTTGTTTTGAAGTTATCGGTAAATCCTCAGAAGTCCAGCTTCACAGAAAAACGAGTCAGCGTTGATGCAGTTTAACTGAAACTAAGATAATGTTTTCTCAAGGTGTTTCGTAGAGTTAAAATGATTAAAAAACAATTAAAATTATTTTGACAAGTAATTATTAACAACATTTTTTTAATAATCAGGATATTGAACTCCCTAGTGCCCCAAATAGCTACTTTTCTGAATTGCTTTTTTCCAGGAGATGCTTATAGTAGACTCTGTTATGACCACATGGGTCCCCCCCTTCAGGATCGGGTCCTCGCTCCTCAGAGGCCACCCGTGTTGACTGCCAGAGGGCTCCTAGCCTGAGAACTCTCTACCTGAGAACTGCCCCTGGCTGAAGGGAGCTGCCTCACCTGAGATGCCCTCTCCTCAGGGGCAGACAGCATCCAAAGATTGGTAAAGCTGAGAACAAAAGCCCAGGCCACTTGTCCCAATTCAGGACATCTCCAAAGACCTGTCTCAGCAGCAGACACTTGCAGGAATCAGCTGGGGCATTTGTTGCCGCTGCATTACAGCTCAAGTTTTGCTCTGTCCAATCACAGTTCCTTTGAGAGTACCTTCCTATTTTGCCCGCACTCCTATCTGTTTGCAGGAATCTGTTTCCCAGGAGCCCAACTGGAGACAATACTTCCATTTGCCCTCTCAGATCTTCTCTGCCAATCTCTGTCCTGGGAGGCTCACCTCTTAATTCTGCTTCATTGGGCTACCTTGCCTTCTGGTATCCCATCATCTTCAGCCATCAGTAGATAAAGGCAGGGGATCAGAGGGTAGGAGGACAGTGGGACCTGGATATTTAACCCCCATCCTCCTCCCTGCCTCATGGTTTTGATAGGAGCTGAGTTACTCCGTGGTCAAGATTCTGTCAGCCTCTTATCCATGTCTCTGGGCCTTGGGTTAGTAAGGGCTTCCTTTTATTGCTGGTTTAATACCATCCTCTGCCCACATTTCTGTAAATAGTCATTTCATTAAAATTCTTTTCCATTCAGTCTTTTAAGTGTGCTGGCTATTTCTTCCTGGGCCCCTGACTGAAGTCATTTTGAAAACATCTTTCTTCATTTACTGGTTCTAATTTCTATCATCAACCATTCAACAACACAAGGTTTAAAAACTGCCATACAGCACATATCATCCTCTTGTACAACAGAACAGAAACGATGTTTGAGAACCAGTTCGTCATTAGCATAAGCCTTTATTACAAAATGCTGGATGTGAGAAGGCTCCAAAGGAGCATTCTAATGTGGGCAACCATGGCAACAAATTTTTTTTTTAATTTTTTTTTAACGTTTATTCATTTTTGAGAGACAGAGAGAGACAGAGCATGAGCGGGGAAGGGGCAGAGAGAGGGAGACACAGAATCTGAAACAGGCTCCAGGCTCTGAGCTGTCAGCACAGAGCCCAACGCGGGGCTCGAACTCACAAACTGCAAGATCCCGACCTGAGCCAAAGTCAGACGCTCAACTGACTGAGCCACCCAGGTGCCCCAAACATGATGGAAATTTTAATCAGATTTTACCTGAAAGGGTCAGCCAAAGTTCAGCTGGTTTGGGGAATATAGTGGTCCCCCCTTATCAGTGGGAGGATATGTTTCACAACCCTCTGAAGCCAGATAGTACCAAGCCCTAAATGGATTATATTGTTTCCCATACATACATACCTATGATAAAGTTTAGCTTATAAATTAGGCATAGTAAGAGAATAATAGCAATAATTAATAATAAACCCTTCTTGTGACAGTGTGAGATGACAAAATGCCTGTGTGGTGCAATGAAGGGAGGTGAATGAGGTAGGCATTGTCACATAACATTAGGCTACTACTGGTGGTCTGACACTGTATTAGGAGGAGTATCATCTGCATCCAGACCGAGGTTGACCGCCAAAACCATGAAAAACAAAACCCAGTTAAGGGCAGGGGCCACTGTAGCTGGCCAAAGACAGTTCTCTTGAAGTATAAAGGATTTTTCTTACAAATCCAAAGCCATTGTTTGCACAATTTGGATTTGGTCAAAAGGAGTAGAGAAGAGCAGTTAGGGGTAAGGTTGTGGGCTCCAGGAGTGGAGGGACGTGGGGCTGTGTGGGCAGGGTCGTGTGAGAGGCACATTCTCAGTCCTTCTCTGTGTCTCAGAGTGAGGACATGACTTTATCCTCAAGATGGGTAAATCATAACCAAAATAATTTAAGACCTTAAGAATATGTAGGGGAAGGGAGATAGAATTTTTCTTTTAGATTTATTTACGCTTTTTAGAGGATGAAACCCAAAGTATGGAAATGGATTAAAATAACTCAGCACACCTCTGAGATATTTACATTCATTTCTCAAAGTGAAAAAATATTCCCCGTTAAAACAATGAACTAGATACATCTTAGGAAAAAATGAGAACCTGTTTGTTTTTCAATTTAGATAATAGAGCCCCTAAGCAAGGAAGTTTGGTTGAGGAAGATAATCTGCCTGAATCATTGTGATTGCAATTTAAATTAGAGAACCTAACAAAATACCTAATATATTACTGAGGTGCGAAAATCCTTTTCTCTCTCCTTTCTCCTTCCTTCCTTGTCATTTGCCATCTGACCTCTCATTGAGTAAAAGGAAAAGGAGCCTATCACTCCAGGGAAAAAGGCAGCACCACTTTCAGGAAACCACTAATTCTTTCTCCTCCTTCCCTCAGCCCCATCTGCGATTCACACTGCAAGCAGAAAAGCTCAGTGTTGGGATAACTCAACTCTAAGAGGAACAAACATTTACAAGGGATTGTTGTGAGTGGGCAGTGTAAATTTGCTTCCTTTCAAGTCAACACTAGTGCCAGCGGGAACAACCATGGTCTCCACATCATTTGAGATTTCGTTGAGGCAGGAACTGCCTGTCAGTTTTACATATTTTGTAAAACTCTGACTTACAACACTGGATACGTTCTGTTCTCAAGCAACCACACTCAGTTGTTCTCACTGTGATTTCTTCTCTGCTGCCTTTGAAGTTAATATGAATATAATTTTCAAGTAGCCAAGCATGTGTTGATTATTTCATTTGTCTTCTAGATGGCCAGAGGATTGTGTCTCGTGAGGACTGCTTAAAAACTCATAAAAACAATTTGGAAAGGGCCCTTTTTAAGCGAATGAAATAGAACAACCGGGTTTTAATTCCAGGAACTCATAAAACTATATTAGCAATCTCTATGAGTGGTCTGTTGAGGTGCCTGGGAACAATTGGATACAGCTCACTGTTTCTTATCTTACTAACTTGTACTTTCCTATCTTATAGGATTCCCTTTTGAGATTGTTCTCACCTGTATCTTAGGCTTACCTCCTTTCTTTCTGTCTTTGTCTTATTCCGTGCCTTCATCCCTTCTCATCTCACTCATCTGTGATAGCTGATTTTCCACCTCTAAATTAACCCCATAATGGCACCTGCTGTATAAAAATTCTTAGTTTGCAGGACAAAAGTCAAGCAATAAGATTGGCTTCAAATTGTAAAGGGCCAACTCATTCTGAAATCTTACTTCCTTGTCACTTAGTTAAAGAAAAAGTATTCGTGACATCCATGACACTTGTTAGAGATGGTATAGAAGACTCTGTTTAAGAGGGACCACTGCAGAGTGTTTGGGAGTGGGGAAGAGAGATATGGCTCACCTACCAAACACAAGGACAAGCAGGGATTTATAGCCAAGGAGCGGGGTGGGGGTCAGTGAATAGAAAATTACTAAGAGGAAACATCAAGTCTTTAAGGATTCTTGCTAGACTGGCTCAACTGGATTCTTGCTGAAGGCAGGCCAGGATGAAGATGGAACTGAGTTGGGAGATGAGGAATTTGATCAGGTGTAGAGGGCGGTCAGGCCCGAGGGTGGAGGTTTACATTAAATTGACTATGCAGAATCCTTGCTAAAACTGGACTAAGTGAGCCAAGGACAGAGCTCAAGGTCAACAGCTAATCAAGAAGAGACCCATTGTCACTCATTCCTTTTTCACTCTCACACTGGTATTCTTTGCAGCACAAAATTCCTTCATTGTATTCTGATGATTCCTACCTTATTGTCATAAAGCATGCTATTTCCTCAGCCTGAAGTTTTCTTCCTGCCTACAGATAGTTTACTCCTAGTCATCTTTTAAAATTCAGCTCAAATGTCGCCTTCTCTTGGAAGTCCTCTCTGACCCACAAGTCCAATTTGGATGCTCCTCCTCTGGGCATCCCTTCGTTCATTCAACAAGTGTTATTTAGTGATGATTCTGGATCATTCCCGGAGCAAAGCACTGAAGATGTGGTGGAAAATGCTGTGAATGAAACTTGCAGCTTCGTATTGTCTTTAGCTCTGTGGGAAAGGCCATGTTTTATTAGACACTGCATCCCTAGAACTTAGCCCAGAACATGATGTGTACTAATACTCCATGTTCAGTAAATATTTGTGGAAGGCAACAATTAACAAGGGCAGGAAGTAAGAATGGAAGGTGTTGGGGAAATAGAGTTAAAAACAACAGAAATTTATTGAGTCTCAGTTCTTAGAGGATGGAAATCTGACATCAAGGTACTAGCAGGTTGAGGCTTTTCTCCTTGGCTTGTAGATGGCCATCTTATTCCCTGTGCCTTCACATGGTCTAACCTCTGTGTGTGTCCAAATTTCCTCTTCTTATAAGGATATCAGGAAAATTGGATTAGACCCCCCTAAATGACCTCATTTTAAATTAATTACTACTTAAAAAGTCCATATCAGAATATAGTCACTTTGCGAAGTACTGAGGGTTGGGACTTAAAAATAGAAGTCTTGGAGGACATAATTCAGCTGATAATACCTGTCTACCTTGATGAAAGTAGAAGAGATAGAAGAAGAGAGCAGCTTTATCATTGAATACATATTAAACCAGAATTTGATGCACATCACATGTAATCCACTACAGAGATGGCAAAGACAGGACTACACTTCCCCTTTTATATGGTCAAGCAGATACAACACATTCGATACATATTCTTTTTTTTTTTTTTTTTTTTTTAATTTTTTTTTCAACGTTTATTTATTTTTGGGACAGAGAGAGACAGAGCATGAACGGGGGAGGGGCAGAGAGAGAGGGAGACACAGAATCGGAAACAGGCTCCAGGCTCTGAGCCATCAGCCCAGAGCCAGACGCGGGGCTCGAACTCACGGACCGCGAGATCGTGACCTGGCTGAAGTCGGACGCTTAACCGACTGCGCCACCCAGGTGCCCCATTTTTTATTTTTTTTTTAACGTTTATTTATTTTTGAGACAGAGACAGAGCATGAATGGGGAAGTGGGGCAGAGAGAGGGAGACACAGAATCGGAAACAGGCTCCAGGCTCCGAGCTGTCAGCACAGAGCCCGACGCGGGGCTCGAACTCACAGACCTCGAGATCATGACCTGAGCCGAAGTCGGCCGCTTAACCGACTGAGCCACCCAGGTGCCCCTCGATACATATTCTTAAGAGAAGCAACAGCCAGCCCTCAGCAGAGAGGGGGGACCACACCATTTGGCACAGAGTCCATCCTAAATCCCCTTGGTGAAGTGGCCATCTGTGCTTGCTAATTCCTTTTTCTAAAGAAAAGATACATTTTTCTTACCTTTACAACAGGAGGTACTTTTGCAACTTGGAGTAAGGCACCCGTTGGAAGTTAGGCTCCTACCCTCCCAAAGCAACTGAGACACAGGAGCTCTGTCTTCCTTGATGGTTGTGTTTTGAAAAGATGATTTTCAGGTCCATAAGAAAAACATCCCTGGGCTGTAAAACTGGACAGAGGCTTATTTAGCCTTTTAAAAAGATTTGTACATCTCAAAGGAGCAAAAAACAAATTTACAGTAAGATTTCTAAAGTAAATGCTGAAAGAAAAGGCGGGGGGGGGAGTCTCTTCCTTATTTGCCACTGGTATAATTAAACCTTTTATTTTAAATTTCTACTTGCCCTTGCAAGGACAGAAGGGGAGGATGTCAGACACCAGGTGTTTCCTTCTCTCCTCTGAGGTGATACTCATGTTGTGGGACATTTGTACACATGGCACCATTCACAGGTATGCTCAGGGGTCTGTTCAAATCCACTGCATTTCCACTCAGTCCTTCCATCTCTACTGTTTAGAGAGCACAAGAGGACTCAAACTGATGGCAAGCATAGTTTATCCATTCTGACTTATTAAAATGGGAGTCACTTACATACATTCATAATTTAACCACCAATAGCAACAATTCACTTGCTTTTCCCTTTTAAACTACCTACTGTACTTGGTGTGATACTTGAGAACTACTAAAAATGACACAAAATAAAAAAAGGAAAAGAAGAAGTTGTGTTTGTCATTAAAATTCATTTAGAATGTGCATTACTAACCCCCTCTTTCCTCTAAAAACAAGAGGAAGGAAAATGAGGAATTATGTAGATAAATCATCTCACTGATAAGGTACCTATGCATCTACCACTGCCTCAGATAAGCTCTGAATTTCTCCAGCCTTCTGTTCCCCAAAGGCCATGCTGTTTTGGTCACAGTAACAAAGAATGGCAAGAAGCATGTAAAGATACACACTTTTTTTCTTGGAACCAGATACGTATGCAAATACAGTAAACATTTTTGTTTTTAATTTAAATCCAAGTTAGTTAACATAGAGTGTAATAATGGTTTCAGGAATAGAATTTAGTGATTCATCTCTTACATATGACACCCAGTGCTCATTCCAACAAGTGCCCTTCTTAAAGCCCATCCCCCATCTAGCCCATCTACCCACCCAACACCCCCTCCAGCAACCCTCTGTTTGTTCTCCGTATTTCAGTCTCTTATGCAAATGAAGTAAACAGTTTTAAAAAGTGATTTGAATTATGCACAAAAGGAAAGTAGTAGGAAATATACAACACATGGTGATTAGTCAATGATAGGATGATAGACAATCTTTTTCTAATACTCTTACTTTCTAAATTTTCTACAATAATATGCAAAATAATTATAGCAATAATTTTGTTAACATTCGAACAATGAAAATTACTAATTCCATGATTTTCTGGATTGTTTTCCTAATTCTATGTCCTGGGAAAAATAAGTATACATAGAATTGTTTATCTCCACTCCGATATCTGTTGTCTTTTGGCAACACGAAACATCCAGTTCTAAAGAGCAGCTGCTGAAGAGAGTAAATAGTCATTAGCAGGGTTGTACTTATTCTTCATGATTTCCTCCGTGATCTTGAAGGCAGTCTTATTTACCCCCAAGATAGCATTTGGACGCACACATCTGGATTTTGTCATTTCCTATGTAGCTGCATTGGAGTGTTATATCACTGAGTTCTAATTACATATTTTAGCTGTGATGCATATAAGTCTTCGGGGTTCTTTTTCAGTTATTTACTAATGTTCTTATATGATTCAGATAGACGGAACTCCAGTAGGATGTAAGATTCGGGAGAGCATTTTGAAAACTGTCCTAGAAGAGTAGCATCATGGATGGCCTACATGTCATCTAAATCTGTGTTTGGACTGTGTGTTCATTAGGCATTTCTGAAAACAGATGGAAGGCTAGACCAAACTGCAAGGCCATTTGCAAAAGTCCAGGAATCTGCAAATGTGGATCTTCGAAAGACTCTTTCTTACGGGCTGGTTGAACAGCTACAGGTCCACCAGCTGGGCTGAGCTGGGAGCACCCTTCTGTCAGAGAGGTGCCTGAGACCAGCAGAGTACTGCACCCCTCCAGTGACTTGCATTGTTTATGATGCTGGCACTGCCATCAGTGAAGAACACTGAATCCTTGTCCATCTCAGACAGTTGGTCCCAAGGGGCTCACCATGTAGCCAGAGGAGGAAGAAGTGGGGGTACCATTCCCAATTCCACATGACTCCCAGGCAAGGGGCTGAGCATGGCAGAAGTCACACCCTCCCATAATTTAGAAAGACATTTGATGTCAGGTTGAGTCCTCTCCCGAAGGCAAAATAAGGGCATCAGAGGCTTTGCTGAGCTTCTGCTGGCAGGCATGTCTAGCCCAGGGCACTAGTACTAAATGGGGGCCCATTAAGACCTTGGTTCCTAAAAAAGCCCAATAGGATGCAAAAAGGTGGCACTCAAAATAAATATACTGCGCTGCCCCTGAGGCGGGTGCTTTGCCTAAAACCCCATAGGAAGTCAGGTAGACTCATGTTTGGTCCAGAGACTCCAGGAGGTATAGTCAGGTGTGGCCAAGGACTCAACTCAGGATGTAAAGCCAACTGGGAGTAAAGGTGAGGCTTGTTGGAATATCCATTGAGCAGCTTCTAAAGTGCACTGTTGGGCCTCACCCCCATGGAAGCTGGCAGACTTGCATACGGTTGCATATATAGGCAAAGAATTAGGAGAAAACGTGAAAAGTATGTGTTGTGCCTGTCTGAGAATAGTGGGTGGTTCAGTAGTGAGCAATTGATGTTTGATGGCTCAGGGAATCTTTCAGTGCTTAGAGAAGCTGATGCTGATAAACTTGACAGGTGAGTCTGTCCCTTGGATCTTATAGGGGGAAGTTTCCTAGCCACACTGATGTAAGTGCTGAGTAAGGGTGTGCAAATCTGTCCGTACCATTTCCTCAGACGGTCCCCTCAGCATAATGTCGTCTATATATCATCTATATGTCATCATTAAATGGCCCCAAATGGCCATTTCCCGACTGTAAGCTATTGAAATCCTGGCAACAGAGGCTACGCGCTATGGCAGGGTTGTTTAAATGTCTCGTTATGAGCTGCCTAAATGTGTACTGAGCACCCTCAAAAGTGAAATCAAATTGGGATTTCTCTGTGATGGGAACAGAATCAAACACATTAGCTAGATTAGTGACCACACAGGACACTCCTTGGGCCTACTGTAGCTCTTCAATCAATTCTATAACGTGAGGAATTGGAGATTTAATAGGTGGAACATGAGCACTGAGGTTCCCGTAATCAATGGTGAGGTACCACTCATTAGTGCCTGGCCAAATGGGGCTGTTGAAAGAGGAGATTGTGGGCTTAATGATTTTGTCTCAAGCATTTGTTTAATAACAGGGCGTAAGTCTTCAGTGCTCTGTTTAAGTTGGTATTAGAGGGTGTTTACCATCCTGACTGGAGGAGAAAGAGGCATCAGTGCTCATTTGGTGGGTTCTACCAGGAAGGCCAAGGACTGGGGCTTGTTCCATAAAGTGTCGTGTCCGTGACTCCATGCCTGTAATAGGGAAGAAAGAGCCAAGGGGGCCCCACCGGAGGAAGCTATTTGAGGCAAGTGGTATCAACAATTGGATTCGTACACCTGTGGTTACTTTAGTGTCAATGCCCTGTATGTAGGACTCCCTCTTTAGGGATGAATTCAGAGGGACTTCCTGGAATAGCAGTGACTTGGACCCCCAAATCTAATAGGGCCAAAAGGACTGTATTTTTATTGTTCCAATGGACCACCAGAGTGGTATAGGGGAGATTGTTGCCAGGAGATGGGATAAGCCCTGAAGAGCCACCAATTCCCTAGGGTAGGTGTTTAGGTGGCTACCAGTCCCAGGGGTTACGGAAGGGGGCAGAGGAGTATCGAGGACTGAACTGGGGTCAGAGGAGGTGGAAGGTGGATAGGCTGTAGAAGGGGGCTATAGCTGGGAGAATGCTAGTTTTAGGACCTGCAGTTTAGATACTAGGTGTCCAGAGATCAAGTAGCCAAGAACTCTGAGATTTCATAATTCCCTGTAGAGGTTTGCCTATGTACTTTCATAGAGAGAAAAATTAAGCCAGGGATTTATTATAAAGGGAGTAGGGATCCTTCTTTATTAGGGGAAATTTGTGTAATGGCAACCCTTCTGGTGCAACAGAAGCAGAGGGGCATAAATGCAGTATCTGGGTACTTTGGTGGAATTTCTTCCATGTCAAAACCATGTCGATGACCCCTTGTACATTTTAAATGGTTTTGGCAGTTCCAATATAATGTAGCACCACCCTGTAACTAGGAAGAGTACTTTGTAAAAATAATGATCTGGACTCGGAAGTCAAATGGGGCCCCTTCAGGAACAGAAATGAAGAGGGGGTCATTTGGGTTAGGATGGTTATCAAAAAGATGAGAAGTAACAAGTCTTGGCAAGGATATGGAGAAAAGGGAACCCTTGTGCACTGTTGATGGGAAAATAAATTGGTTCAGCCACTGTGGAAAACATTTTGGAGATTATTCAAAAAATTGAAATTAGAACTATCATATAGTCCAGCAATCTCACTTCTGGGTATACATCTGAAGGAAATGAAATCACTATCTCAAAGAGCTTTCTGCAGTCCCACACTCATTGTTCACTGCAGCATTATTCACAATAGCTGAGACATGGAAATAACCTAAACATCCATCGATAGATAAATGGATAAAGAAAATGTGCTATATAGATGCAATGGAATATTACTCAGCCATAAAGAAGAAAAAATCCTACAATTTGCAATAGCATGGATTCACCTTGAAGGCATTACGTTAAAGGAAATGGGTCAGAAAAAGGCAAACTCTGTGTGTTGTTCACTTATATGTGGAATCTTAAAAAGTTAAATAATAGAAGTACACGGTAGAATGGTGGTTGCTAGGGGCTAGGGGGAGGGAGGTGGGAGAGATGTTAAAACATACAAATTTCTAGGTATAAGATGAGTAAGAACTGGGAATCTACTGTGCAGCATAGTGAGACTGTATTACATACTTGAAAGTTACAGAGAGTAGACCTTAAATTTTCTCACCACACACACAAAAAGTAATTATGTGAGACAATGGAGGTGTTAAAACTAAGCCTATTGTGGTAATCCTTTCATAATTATAGGTGTATCATATCATAACTTTGTACGCCTTAAACTCATACAATGTAATGATGCAATTAGAGCTCAATAAAGTTGGTTGGAAAAGAGACTAAAGAAAAAAAAATCCAACTCCACACACTGATTTATTTTTTAATTAATAATTAGTTAATTAATTATTATTTGTGTGTGTGTGAGTAATCTCTACACTCAACGGGGGGCTGGAACTCAGGACTCTGAGATCAAGAGTTGCTTCTACTGACTGACCCAGCCAGTCACCCTTCCATATATTGATTTAAAGTTGAATTTTTCACTTAATACAAAATTTTGAACATCTTCCTAATTCAATAAATATAGAATTCATTATTACTTTTAATGGTACTTCATTGTATGAACGTACCACAATATATTTAATTTTCTTATTGTACATGTAGTTAATTTTCATTTTTTGAAGCAAAACAACACTGTGGTGAACATCCTTCTAAGTAAATCTTTCTATTTATCCTGTATGATTTCCTTTAGATAAATTTTTAGAGAAAGATTCCTGAATCAAAAGCTATAATATGTTGTACTGAGGTGTGTATACATATGAAGAATATATTCTTCATGAAGAATGAAGGAGAAATGCACCGTGGTACGCAGAGTCAGAAAGGCAGGAGTTAGCACCTAAAATACCTGCTGTGTGACCTTGGGGAATTTTCTTAACTCACTGTGCTTTGGGTTCTTCATCTATAATAATGAGAATAAATAACTCCCTGCCACATAGGTTGGCGTGAGAAAATGCATGTGAAGGGCTCAGTGCAGTGCCAGTATATGAGTCCTTGTTGAAATGTGTGTTAATACGTTTAAAATGCAGATATTCTTGGGTATAAACCACCATAGATACTGCAATACAAACACTCTCCGAAATAGCAGAGAGGCCCCTTTCCTACTGAGTTGCACTGACAAAGGCAACACACAATGGATGAACTCAGATATAGGCAGATATCACAAGAGAAAGAGTGTCTTCTAGGGTAAAAGTTTGAAGAGAGTACAAGACTGAAGCCTAACCGATGGTAGTAGCAAGGCTAAAGATTCTGTTAACACAAGAGCGGTGGTCAGTTTTGAATTATGAATATCGGGAAAGGGTATGAGAGAGACTCAATCCAGGAAGAAAGGTAGCTGTGGACCAACGTGGATGTTGGCTCAGTAGCTCCATCTGTCCTGAAGAAGTGGGTGCACCACTCTCCCCGCTGGCTGCCAGTAGGAATGAAAACCATCCATTCGCTCCCCTCACTCTATCCTCAGGTTTATTTAATCACCTTCTGATTAAAGTCTCCCTTCCCAAGCAAACTGTATTGTAGAGAAGAGAATGCACTCACGGAATCTAAGTATTCCAGCCCATGTAACAGTTATATGTTAGGAATAAATTAATAAATCGGTGTTCTATGTTGTTAAAAAACTCATCATAAAATGTATATTTACAAACGTGCATGGAAATACATTGATAAACATGAAAACCCTTTATGAATGTTCACTAATACAATGCAAAAGCTCACCATATTCTGAGAAAAACCTGCATAACAGGGAAATACCTTCCTGCCTTCCTTCCTCTCACATGTGTTCACGGACTGGTGAAACTGAGGCAGGCATGGCTATAGGTACTTAGCATTCAACAACATATAAGTGTTATCCAAGGATAACAACCACAAAAGAAGCCATACATAATAATAAATCCAAATAAATCTCTCTAGAGCTGAACTCATAGTTTAATGGCCACTTACAACATAAAAACTAATTGAATTTCAGTTTTCTCACAGATGCATTAAAAAACAATTTATCAACAAAAAAAGGCAATCTATCATGGCTTTTAAATGAGCTTTCAAGTGGAAATTTGAGGAGCACAGTAACAGATGCTGAATGAATTTTATTCTGGTTCCAATGTGATAATTCTGTATTTTACGTCTCCAAAGGAGAAATTAACATTAATTAGAATGAATTAATTAATTATAACAAAAATTAAAAGTTTTCATTTTAAAATATTTAAGGATTATAAATGCAGATCTTACCTTCCATCTCACCCAACATTAATTTGGCCAGAATAGAACATTTGAGCATTTGATTCAAACTCATCGAAAGATCTCAATGACTTTATTACAGACACAATTACCTCAAAACCATTTTTGGGAGACACTAACGGAGGGTGGGTAGTAAAGGCCAATTTGTCTATCCAAGAATTAGGGCAGGTGAAATATGTGAAATAATGAAGCAAATGGAAAAGAATCAGAGTTTAAATCAAGCAGAAAGATTTTCAGAAGAATAAGAAGTAATTGGACCATCAGTAAGAAGAAATTAAAATGTTAGTTGGAAATAAAGAGTAAACTATACAAGAGTTCATCAAAATTTGGCAAAATTTGTTCATAATTTAAATGCACTTCTTACAGAGGTGCCTGGGTAGGTCAATCAGTTAAGCATCTAACTTGATTTCGGCTCAGGTCATGATCTCATGGTTGGTGAGCCCCACGTTGGGCTTTGTGTGGATGGTGCAGAGCCTGCTTGGAATTCTTTCTCTCCCCCTCTCTCTCTGCCCCTCCCCCACTCACTATCACTCTCTCTCTCAAGATAAATAAACATTAAATGAACGTGTTATATAAACTCAAGCATTGTCTTTATTAGTTTTATAAAAACTACAAGATCCAGGTGTAAATTCATATAAATATGAATGTCCTTAAAAATTTTTTAAAGCAAGGGCACCTGGGTGGCTCAGTCGGTTGAGCATCCGACTTAGGCCCAGCTCATGATCTCATGGGGTTTGTGGGTTCGAGCCCCACGTTGGGCTCTCTGCTGACAGCTCAGAGCCTGGAGCCTGCTTCGGATTCTAGGTCTCCCTCACTCCCTTCCCCTCCCCCACTAAAGCTCTGTCTCTGTCTCTCTCTCTCTCTCTCTCTCTCTCACTTATATTACCTATTCATTCACTTTCTCCACTATTCCCGAAAGTATACCACTTGAAAAGGAATCTGAGTTCACCTTCCCCCAAACCTGTTTATTTGTCTCTTTCAAGGTCATGGCATTTGGTGGTAAAAGATTTACTTTAGGGGCTCAGCCAGTTAAGTGTCCAGCTTCGGCTTGGGTCATGATCTCAAGGTTCAGTCTGTGAGTTCGAGCCCCTTCTTGGCTCTCGGCTCTCAGCACAGAGCCTGCTTCAGACTCTCCATCTCCCTCTCTCTCTGCCCCTTCCCCTGCCTCTCTCAAATAAATAAACATTAAGAAAAAAAAAGATTTGCTTCCATCATCATCTGGAGTCATCTAGGATCAAATTCTTAGAGAAAGTAAGTCTTGGTTGACACCTTAGTTGTCACCTTAGAGCTTTTTAGTGAACATGAGAACTATAGTGTTTGTTGATTTTTTCTAATCTTTTTTGCTTTTTAAATTTATTCATTTATTTTGAGAGAGAGAGAGAGAGTACAAGTGGGGGAGGGCCAGAGAGAGAGAGAGAGAGAGAGAGAATCCCAAGCAGGCTCCATGCTGTCAGTACAGAGCCCAACGTAGGGCCAAACCCACAAACTGTGAGATCATGGCCTGAGCCAAAACCAAGAGTCGAACACTCAACTGTCTGAGCCACCCAGGTGCCCCTGTTGGTTGTTTCTAAAGGGAACCAACTTAGAGAAAGAAAATTTGAGTTCAGGATCAAGTCTAAGTAAAAGGCCAGAGCTTCCATGATTGCCATAAAAGAAATCTCTATTTACTAGACCTGTAGGATCAGGATTTCTGAAAACCAAACCCGAAGTCTAAATAATAATGCAAGATGAATCCCCAGTCTCATGGAGTCTCTTAGGTCAACATTAGGGCACTGGTTATGAAAGATTGGGTTCCCGAAAAATTGGGATGATAAAACTCGAGAAGGTTCTGACTAAGCTGAGAAAATCAAACCCTAAATTCTGTCAAGCCACTTTTGCCAGTTTAAGCATCCCTTTCTCACCTGTTTTATAATGGTAGTGTGCCCTTGCCTGTAGAAACTGTACAGGTCTCCTGTGAGGTAGATGTCTTGCACAGACTTCTAATTCCCTTAAGACTTCCTTCCACCAGAGCCCAGACTGAGTGAAGTCCATAGTGAAAGCTCCATTCCTGTGCAAAATGCCCACTCTGCTCCTTTTGTTCTGCGTTTATATATGACCTGAAACCCAGATCACCAGACAGCTTAAGAAAGACCCTATATGAAAGACAAAACTAGGGACGCCTGGGTAGCTCAGTCAGTTAAGCATCTGGCTTAGGCTCAGGTCAGGCTCAGGTTCTTGGGTTCGAGCCCCACATCAGACTCTGCACTGACAGCTCAGAGCCTAGAACCTGTCTCAGATTCTGTGGCTCCTTCTCTCTCTGCTCCTCTCCTGCTTGCACTCTGTCTCTCTCTCTCTCTCTCTCTCTCTCTCTCTCTCAAAAATAAATATTAAATAAAAAATTTAAAAAAGAAAAAAACTAAACAATAAGAAATCAAACCAACATTAGCAACAAAAACAAAACATAAATGAAAACAATTTGAAAAAAACAAATGATGGAAGAGAGTAGAAAAACAAAAAGATAATGTATCCATGGAGCAAGAATGGAGTACTATACAAGGAGCAGTCAGAGATTAAGAAAGAGCTCATGAGAATTAAGCACATAATAGCAGAAATGGAAAATTATAAAATATTTTGAAAGATAAAGTAATATCCCACAAAACAGACAAAAAAGGCCAACATATTATACACGAGCAAAAATATAAAACTAGAGGATTAGGTCTGTAGGACAAATTTCCATATAATAGGAAATTAGAAAGAGACAATAAAGAAAACAAAAGGGAGAAATTGTCAAAACTAGTTCAAGAAAATTTTCCAGACCTGAATGACCTAAGTGTCCATATTGAAAATGCCCACAGAGATGCCCTGTAAAATAAATGAAACAAAACCACAGGAATATATATCATTGTGGCATTTCAGAACACTTAGGACAAGAAATTCTAATTATCACCAAGAAAAAAGAAAACAGTTTAAAATGATCAAAAGACAAAATGGAATTGATTTCTCATTAGAAACACTTGAAGCAAGGCAACAATGAATCAAGCAAGGTCCATGCATCCTTTATCTGGATTCCACTAAAATGAGAGGACATCCACTAAAATGAGAGGACATCCAAGAAAAGAGACAGGAAATACACAAGACATTTAGGGAGTCCTCAGGATTATGGTCCAAAATTTAGGATGATGACATGGTCAGCGGACCCAGAGGGGAAGCAGTTCATATGGGAGGAGGTCAGGAAACTTCAGGAAAGTTTCTTCCGAAAGATGAAATTAATAGAATCTATCTAATGTGTTTCAACCTAATGACAAAAGAGTTACACAAATAGGGGACATAGGGGTTGAACTAATTATAAGTACATAGTAAACTAAGTAACCAAGTAATAGAAAATTCCATGGAGAAAAAATTACAAGTCACCATAGTATACTGCATGGCTTGGTACTAAATATCCACCGACCACAGTGTTGACGTACAATATTGGGATAATTGAGAATAAGTATGCCTGCAGGGTAGGTAATGGTAAAGAAAAAAAATCAGCCCTCAGCTTTCATACTGCCAAATTTATAGATTGTGCCTAAAACTGAAAATTTAGGGACTGCCAGTCTAAATAGATTGCACAGAGGTGAAAAAACAGATGAATTAAAATTTTTGCCTGGAAGGTGAGATGGAAGGGAAGGGTATAAGGGAGACTTTTTTTTTTTCTGGTAAGCCATGTAGAACTATCTGCTTAAATATGTACTTGAATAACTTTCTAGAACTGTTGGACTCAATATGTGCGTATATAGCTTTGGGAAAAGTTTAAAAATTAAAAACACAATTTATTCATAAATGATTAAACATTTCTGATCATGCCTAAGTGAAGATTTAGGAGATTAACCACACACCAGGAAAAGTGAGTGGATAATTGCAATCAAATATTATGGTTCACATACTTTAACCTAAATGCTATTCATCTTAAACTCAGTAGTTTGAGTGAATCATTAATAATGTACAGATGACACCAAGAGAGGAAAAATTATTTTGAGTCATCCATCTTTTTTTTTTTTTTTGGTCAAAACTCAGGGAATGATTTTTCCAGATATCATCATTTGCTGTAGTCTGATGGGGGGGGGGGGGGCTTCCCCCTACATCTTGACACTCATAATTTATCTTATAATGCTCCAGGTCAGAGTTGGATATCCCCAATGCTCTAATATAGATGTGTGAATTTCACCGTACTTTTATAAATTATTCTTCCCTCTCAATGAGTGGGGTTTGTGACCAGTCATTGCAGCCTTTCTTTTTTTGTCACTATAAATGTTGGCCAGCTTGAAAGTCTAACATCAAAACATAATGAGTATAATCAAGTGTTGGAAAGAAAAGCCATCTGAAAATTCCCTCCCACCCCCAACTAATGTATAGGTTCTGGCAAAAATGTTCCTTCTGTTATTTTTAAAACGGCCCAGGACTGAATACTTTCCTCATTGAACAAACTATGGAGAATGAATACATCCAGTTCCCAGTCAACCTGGTCTTCAAAGACCTCCTCGTTTATTTGATTAACTTCGGCCAAAAGCTAAATTATATAGTTATGTGACATCTGAAAGTGACTTTGATAAAACTGGTACATGGTGACCTAGAAACCTTCAGACTTTGTCAGATAGGAGTAAGTTTAACAATATAAATAAATCCCTTTTCTCCCTGTGCTCAACGCTCACTGGATCAAAAAGCCATTATGTTATCCTGTGTAGTTCTGTCTGCTCTGGCTCCTTTCATTTAATCAGATGTCCCTTTGGAAATTCCATTTTTCCCTTCTTCAGCTTTGTTTCCTAGAAAGAACTTTTTTTTTTTTTTTTCTTTTTTGGCCTAGAGCATCTTGCATGTATTCAATCCTTCCATTTGGCAATAGAAGAAACAAAGAACTTTGGACATGTAACCACTCATGGTTCCCACAGGTGTGATTTATAAACACGATGTTGATTAACTCAGCAGAATTAGGATTTATAGTCCTCTTTTCTGAGATGTCTTAAAATAGTATACAGGAAAGTAAAAAAGTTTATCCACTCTAAATATTAGTTTTTCTTAACGTTCATTTACTTTTGAGCAAGAGAGACAGCATGATCAGGGAAGGGGCAGAGAGAGAAAGAGACAAAGATCCGAAGCAGTCTCCAGGCTTTGAAGGCCAGCACAGAGCCCATTGTGGATCTTGAACCTATGAACTGTGAGATCTTGACCCGAGCCTAAGTTGGACGCTTAACCTACCGAGCCCCCAGGGGCCCTTCTAAATATTAGTTTCTTAACAAGCAACATATTTAATCATTTGAACCTCATATGCAGACTGTGCAAATCCATTAGGGTGAAGGAATCCTTTTATTCACCTCTTCTTTCCTTTTATTCGCCAATATTTTTTCCTGTATGCATTTTCTGGCTGGTAGAAAGAGGACAGGGAGGGGAGTGTAGCTTCCTCCTCTCACAAGTATATTTACTGTCTCCAGAGACCATGGTTATAACAATTCCTATTGCATCATCTAATGTCTAATTAGCCCATTCATGGAGGTAAAATCCCAAACTTCTTTCTAAGTAGATTTAGAGTCTTGACTAATACATCACAAATAGAACAATTCACTTAATAAATGGGTATCTAAGAATAAAGAAAATTGTGTTACATCAAAGGTTTGGCTATTGTTTCTCTAATTTTGTCTGTTTCTGTTGGATATACTTTTCGTAGTGTTTTGGTAACTTTTGTTAGAGAAATGAATCCTGTGGGTTATTTGAAGTATGGTAAGAAAATCGCTTTTCTGCTTTCCTAAAGTTGGTCAGAATGAAAAAATTAAGAATAAAAGAATAAGTTGAAAATATTCCATTTTTTTACTATCCAAAATTAAATATTGGTAAAATATTTGGAATAATGAAGGAATTTATTCCATCCACATATGAACAATTGGGACTGATGAAAATAATGCAGTGTTTTGCTTGATTTATTGCCTGTGCATCAGCTTTTTAACAAAAAGACAATGAAATTGCATTTGTCATTGTACTTGATGCAAACAACTCAAGCAAAAGTTACCAGCTGACAGTCTCATGAATACTAATATCATGAATACATAACATGTCTTAAGCAAGGATGAGTTCAGGGAAAGGGACAATAATATAATTTACAGTTCACTGAGTGAACTAATCTTTTGAATTTTACTCCATGGTCCCCAGTGTTCTATGAAGTCTTCTCTGCGCCCCCACCCCCCCGCCCCCCGTTCACATAACTGAAACTTAGGGCAGTTTAGAATCTACTTGTCAAATCAATCCCGGCACAATGCTCTATTACCTGTCATGATGCCAGTGGAGAGTACATCTCCTTGCCCTGAAGATTCTGGAAAGTCTGAGAGGCAACTCAGGAACCCAAAGCCTTTAAGAAGCTTCTCATTGGCATTTTTCTCAGGCATACGACCATTCCCCTATTTGAACACTGACCAAAAAAAAAAACAAAAACAAAAACAAAACACTCATAAAATTCTTCCTTTTATTCAGTAAATGATCCATTAGAATAATTTTCTAAATTTAAGATTTTTTACCTTCAACTTCATCATTAATGGGTGTTACATAAAAAGCAAGCCTTTGTATTTAACGGCAAGTCACAAATTTAGTATACTTTGGTTTATTATAAGAAAATATTCAGCATTTACTATGGGGCGACCTGATCAGGTGGAGACTGGAAGTGTGGGCAGTGAAAGGATTCGCCCAAATCAGAACAAAGGAGATAGAAATTTATTGAATACACTGTGAGGAACCAGCGGGCAGAACAGCAAAACAGAGACTGTCTGCCAGGAGGAAGTGGGAGGGGGTTGTTGTTAAGGAGGGGAAGTGAGGAGGTATGGGAAGGTATGGAATTTTCCTTTTTTGATAACTGTGCCTGCTTGTAAGAAGCCCATTGGTCAGCTAAGGCTTATGGGTTTTTGAGATGGATCGCCTAATTAGCCTGTTTGTGATCAGCCTGAGGGCCCCTTTACCTTACTCAGGTTTCCATTGTTCAACTCTGTTGCCTAAAAGTGGCCTCTACACCTACTGTACTGAGGTCCTGTTCTAGTACCATAGAGTGAGTGATAGGTCTGGCACAACTGTCATCCCCCAAAATTTAGGGTCCAGGGCTTGCTACTGATGTGGGGTCCTAAATTTGCCATTCTACAAATTAAATGCAACAGATTGGCTTAGAGGTGTTAAAAAAAAAAAAAAAAGCAGAAATCAACTTGGTAAATTTAGAGATCTAATTGGCTTTATTCAGCTCTTCAGGGATTGGACAACGTCCCATCTAGCAAATAGAAGGGAGCTCGTGGGGTGTGGTACAAATGGAAGATTTTTATAAGCAGAAGGAAAGGAACAAGGGGGTTATTAGGAAAAGAAAAGAAAGAATGGTTTCAGGCAAGGTCACCTTCCCTGAGAGTAAGGGCGGAGTCTTACCATGCAGACTACCTCATTAGTGCTGATCAGGAAGACTGATTGGTTTAAAATTCTGCTTCTAGGAGAGCTGAAACTGCAATGACATTAGGATTAAGTCTTGGTGGAACATAGCATCGGTGACCTCCATTTGGGGCTTGTTGTTTCTTTTTAACATGCCTCCAATGAGACTCGGGGGGAGAGAAGCCCCTTCATGCGCTGAGGGATGCTCTGACATTTACCGAGGCTTCACAGAGGTGATATTGGAGTAGGGTCTGGAGGGATGCAATTTATATGCGGAGAAAACTATATAAAATTTCTGTACTGACCCTTTAAGGTATCATCTTTTTTTTTTTTTTAAGGTTTATTTATTTTGAGAGAGAGAGAGAGAGCATGAGCAGGGGAGGGGCAGAGAGAGAAGGAGAGAGAGAATCCCTAGCAGTCCCTGTGCTGTTAGCATGAACCATGAACGCAGAGCCTGGTAAGGCTCAATCCCATGAACCATGAGATCATGACCTGAACCGAAATCAAGAGTCAGACGCTCAACTGACTGAGACACCCAGGTGCCCCTCATCTTATTTCTTATATCAGCTAATATGTCAATAATTGGGAGAACTTCTAAGTGCTCCTCTATTATTTATGAGCAAATATTATATTGTTATTTTGTATTGAATAAAATATACTTATGAATAGAGGCATTTTCATTGATTTTTTTTTTTAGGAAAAATCATCTTCATCTACCTAATGCCCAAGTATTTCACCAACTTCAATATAATTCAAATTAAATAAATTATTTCCCATGAAATGTCAGGCAATCTCTGTCTTTGCAGACTAATGTAATGGACAAATGGCAGTGCTACAGGATTTATTTTATTTTTTTTACCTCAATCCCCAGGATTGGTTGTCTCGCAGCTTCCAGAATGAAAAGGTGGACACAGAATAAAATGAGCAGCAGTTAAAAGTTTATTAGAGTTTAAGATCAGAAAGTAAGAATAGTATGAAAGTTCTCTTTACAGAGGGCTCTTTACATTTGAAAGTGAATGCCTGGAACTATACACATTGGCCTTTGGTTTATAAGGTTCTGGTCAGGCATCCCGCTTCCCCTTTCCCCCTTGTTCCTTCTCAGGTCCTTCACTTATTGGCTTGATAACTCTAGGTGCTGGGTTGTCCATTCCTGATTGGCCCGATTCCATTGTGTAAAGAGTCAGCCACCTTGATGGTGACACTTTGCTAGGGCAAAAGAGAACCTTGGCTTAACAATTGTCCCAGAGGATACTATAAATCTACTTCCTTTATCTCAACTGCCCCAAGATACATGCTGGCAATCGTACTCCAAGCTTATGCCCCACCCCCCATATACATCTGAAGGGTCTCATAACTGGGGTTTTATTAAACAGTAATAAGTGGTATTTCCCTGGCAACAGCTAGCCCCTCAAGGTCCTGGACACCTTGCTTCCAAAATACCTTAGAGACTTAGTCTATCCTGACCCCCTCCCAACCTGAGGGTATATAATGAGTTACCCAATCACAACCCCAGTGCAGTTCTTCCTGCCCATGGGTCCTGTCCCCATCCTTTCATACAATCACCATTTGCACCAAAGATGTCTTCAAGAATTCTTTCTTGGCCATCAGCTCCGGACCACCCCACCCTCACCCCAAAACTTCATCACAGGGACCCAGTTCCTAATCTTCCCTCTTTGCCTATTTTATCCTATCTTTCCCTATCAGAGCATCTAGGAAAGGACGTCAGTAATTAATAATGGAGTAAGTATGTAATTATGGAAATGCAATCTTGAAGTATTCGCTTGTGTGGAGAGTGCAATATATCATATGAATCTTCATTTGGAGTGGCAAAGGTACAATAGATTTTGGAAACTACTTTTTTACACAAGTGATTTCAGGTAAGTCATCCTCTTGATCTTTGTGAGCTGCATAGAGTCTAAATCATATGCTTACTCTAACTGCTAAATCACAGGAAACTCTTGCTTGACTTGATAAATTATCTGGATCTATACATACCTTCGTTGCTTATATGTGAGCCAAGATGGAGTGGAGTCTCTGAAAACCAACCACACTGCTGCCATTATCCAATTTCCCTTCCAATGATGATTCATACAGTTTCACAATTCCAAAGGTCACTGAAGGTTGTGTTTGTGCAAATTTGGGAAGGCCGTGGGAATCAGAAGATAACTTGAGGCCAGGTTCTGTCATCATCATGTGCTATCAAAGGCTCTGATAAGCCTTAAACATGAAACTACCCATTCTCCCCAAATGATTTCTTCAAGGGGAAAAAAAAAAAAAAAACAGTAGCTGGGAAAATAAAACCTAAAGCAACGTTGGTAGTTTGAAAAAAATACATGCAGGTGATTTCAGCAAAGAGAGACCAGAGATGAATATGCTATTCATTAAAAATTTGGTGTTTTTCCCCCCTAATATTAAGTATTTACATTCAACTTGTCTTTCCTTTGAAGAAACAGGACCTAGTGAAAGACACAAATTCGGAATATTCAGATGGTAAGGAAATAAGGCCATAGTGTAGACAATGTTAAAAGAGAAAAACAAGCCCAAATTGGAATCATTTGTCCCCAAAGACAACCAAGGCTCAATTACAATTTCATCCTATTCCAGGAATGTAACCTTTTA
Organism: Lynx canadensis; assembly: GCF_007474595.2. Classification (NCBI taxonomy): domain Eukaryota; kingdom Metazoa; phylum Chordata; class Mammalia; order Carnivora; family Felidae; genus Lynx; species Lynx canadensis. The sequence continues at coordinate 138,305,865 of NC_044307.1, read as the reverse complement.
CAAGTCAATCTGAATTTTCTGATCAGCATTAGTGAGGTCATCTTCATGATAAAAGCTCTGCCTTTCCTTCCCAGATAAGAGATGTCTTTTCTTTTGTTTTGCTAATAACTTCTTGCTCCAAACTTCTTCCTATAAAAACCTTCTATTTTGTATGACTCCTTGGAGCATCCCTGTCTTTACCATGTCTCTTTTTGCCATTTTGGAAATTCTTTTTCTTCTACACAGTATTTCTACACCAATACAGAATTAGAAGCAAGTACTTCAATTACTGTTCTCGATTTTAATATTGACAAAAAAATAAAACAAAGCAAAACCATAAAGTAATCTTGTATTGACCACATTCGCACTGAATGAAGTTTTAAATTTCCTCTAGAGGGTGATGGAAAGGCTTTCTTCAGTGGGCCCAGAATTCCTGGTGCATTGTGTAATAATGCAAGGTACTAAACTGAAATTTGACCCCAGGAATAGCTTGATCACTCTTATCCTATGTTTTAAAATAAACCTTTACTCCTTTGTTTCCTCCTTGCTTCCTAATTTTTCCTTCTTTGTGGATTTGTGTGTGTGTGTTTACTCTTCAAAATGTACTTCAGGAACCCGCAGGGTGTCTGGGTGGTTCAATCGATTAACCCTCCGACTCTTGATTTTGGCTCCGGTCATGATCTCTGTGTTCATAAGTTCGAGCCCCAGGTCAGGCTCTGGGTGCTGACCATGCAGAGTCCACTTAGGATTCTCTCCCTCCCTCTCTCCCTCTCTCTCTCTGGCCTTCCCCGGCTCCCCCCCCCCTCAAAATAAATAAATAAACATTAAAAAAAAAAAAAAGAGTGGAGCCATGGTGGACCAGTAGCACAAGGGACATGTGGCCAGGGTCAGCCTTGGCTTACTTATACTGCTTTGTTGACCAGCTTGTTAAGCCTGGTGATGCTACTCCCACATTTCACATCAACATGCTTAGATACCCTTCCAATGTTTCTGGCATCCACTTAACTACAGTCTTGAAGAGAAAATAATGGCATTTGCAAAACTCTTTTTCTTATTTTTTATTTTTTAAGCTTATTTATTTATTTTAAGAGAGAAAGTGTGTGTGTGAGTGGGGCAGGAGCAGAGAGAGAGGGGGACAGAGGATCTGAAGCAGGCTCCATGCTGACAGCAGAGAGCCCGACGTGGGGCTCAAACTCACAAACTGTGAGATCATGACCCGAGGCAGACACTTAACTGACTGAGCCACCCAGGCACCCCCTAACAAAAACCTTTAAAAAATATTTAAAGGGGTGCCTGGGTGGCTCAGTTTGTTAAGTTTCTGACTTTGGCTCAGGTCATGATCTCGCGGTTTATGGTTTGGAGCCCCGTGTCAGGCTCTGTGCTGACAGCTCAGAGCCTGGAGCCTGTTTCGGATCTGTGTCTCCCTCTATCTCTGCCCCTCCCTGCTCGTGCTCTGTGTGTCTACCTCTCTCTCAAAAATAAATAAACATTAAAAACAATTTTTTTAATTAAAAATATTTAAACATAATAAATATTCTTTCCTTTAATGTATACCACAATTTCTCTTAAGTTTATGAAACATACATTTTATGCTTGGTTTGACTCTATTTTATGTCTCATATCCTCTGGTATTATTTCCACATGTTTTAAGCCTCTTTCTTTCTTTCTTTTTTTTTTTTTTTTAATTTTTTTTTTTCAACGTTTATTTATTTTTGGGACAGAGAGAAACAGAGCATGAACGGGGAGGGGCAGAGAGAGAGGGAGACACAGAATCGGAAACAGGCTCCAGGCTCTGAGCCATCAGCCCAGAGCCTGACGCGGGGCTCGAACTCACGGACCGCGAGATCGTGACCTGGCTGAAGTCGGACGCTTAACCGACTCTCTTTCTTTCTTAAAGATAAATTTAGAAAGTAATCTCACTGCTACTTCAACCTCATTGTATTAGTCACTTCACCTTTCTCTCAAGAGCCATGGAAAACTTGTGTCAAAGCTTTGCTCAGGAGAAACAAATCACAATGACAGCTGATGTTCCAGAGTACAGCAAAGAACTCTGAAAGAAAGAAAGAAAGAAAGAAAGAAAGGGGCGCCTGGGTGGCTCAGTCGGTTAAGCATCCGACTTTGGCTCAGGTCACAATCTCACAATCTGTGAGTTCGAGCCCCACGTCGGGCTCTGTGCTGACAGCTCAGAGCCTGGAGCCTGCTTCGAATTCTGTGTCTCCCTTTCTGTCTGCCCTCCCCCGTTCATGCTCTGTGTCTCTTCTGTTTCAAAAATAAAATTAAAAAATAAAAAAAAAAATAATGAAAGAAAGAACGAAAGAAAGGAAGAAAGAAAGAGAAAAAGCATAAAATGATGAAAACTGCCAAATAGAGGCGTGGAGTCAGTCGTATATAAATCTTGGTTCTGCCACTCACTATTTGTGTCAGCTTGGGTAAGTTACTAAAGAGAGGAGCCTAAGATTCCTCATCTTTCATTAAGACAATAAAAACTATTTTTTTTTCCATTGTGACATAACTTCATAAAATTTTTTACACTGTACTTGGCACTTACAAGGTACTTCAATACAGTTCAATACACACTGTTTTGTCAGGCATGGTGCCTGACCCTAGCAGGATGAAGGTGCAAAGACAGGCTCCTGGATGCAGGAAGTTCACGGTCTTGTTCGGTTCCTACCATGCCCCTGGCGCCTCTTTCCTTCAAAGCATCGCTTGGAAAAACACCCTCCCAAAGGATTACAAGAAACGCCAAACAGTGATGTTCCTCCAAATCTCATGTTGGGAAAGGTCTTGATGTGAGGTTACTTGATGAAGGTCTATGGTTTGGAGAACATTCTATTAATAGAACTGCAAGCACAGATGGCCTGGAGTTCTTTTCAGGGACAGTTTTCTGAACAACATCCATGGCAGCTGGTTTCTATGACACAGTCTTTACCAGTAGAAGAAGGAGTCAGGTGGCCTGGCTGAATTTCAACTGGGTGGCACTTCATGGAATTGGACACTATTTAGCATAAATTTACTGATTTTTTTTGTTTGTTTTTTTTCACACTTCAAAAAAGCTTTTTATCAACGTTTTTTTTATTTATTTTTGGGACAGAGAGAGACAGAGCATGAACGGGGGAGGGCAGAGAGAGAGGGAGACACAGAATCGGAAACAGGCTCCAGGCTCTGAGCAGTCAGCACAGAGCCCGACGCGGGGCTCGAACTCACGGACCGCGAGATCGTGACCTGGCTGAAGTCGGACGCTTAACCGACTGCGCCACCCAGGCGCCCCAAATTTACTGATTTTGAAACAGATTGTCTTGTGATTTTACTGCTCTTTCTTTAGGAAGAGGGGTTTTCATCTGCTGTGAAGCTTAGTGTGGTTACCTCCTTTCTAGTTCATACTTTGCTTCTATGTAATTGGTCAATGCCATTTGTGTTTCAGGTAGAGAGAGAACCAAAATTAAAAGTAAAGGTAAAATTCATTTTAAAAAATAGCATGTGATGTGAAGCCATGGAACAAGCTTCTAATGCTGGCCAATGCCATTTGGCTTAAGTTAACATCGCATTCAACACTCCTCTCTGTCAGTTGTCACTCTGTGAAAAAAAATCTCAACGGGGAGAAGTCTCAGTGGTACCTGAACATGATTTCTTTGTTGAGATGGAGCAAGAGAACTGGTCAAGGAATTTTTCTTTTTACTGTTTTAAGTACTGATATACCAAGAACTATTTGAACTACTGTTACAAAAGGAACAACAACGAACTTCAATGGCTTTCTGTGCTCTAATTGGCTGCAAAACCCACAGAACTTGCAAGCTGAAATTGTCACTATGTCAGCTAGCCAGTCCACGGGATTCTTTCTTCTCAGCATCTACCATTAGATTGCAATGATAGGCTGAGCCATGACCTTTGATTGGTGGGCTTTGCCATAATGGTTGTGGTCAGAGAAAAGGAGCTTGAGGACCGCTTGTTTAGTGCTCCTCAAATCTGAATAATATCAGAATTACCCAGAAGAGCTTCTACAAAAAGTCACATTTCTGGGTTCCATGCCAAGATTTTGATTTTGTAGGTTCAGGGTGGGGCTTAGGATCACATATTATAAAACTTCTTAGGAGATTCTGATAATGAACCAGAATTTAAGTCATAGTTGAGACAAATGTGCTTCTGGTTGTATTTCTAGTAACTAGGCTTCTGCCTTTTCTAATCTTGTCCCCCATTCCCAGTAACTAAATCTTGGATATGTTCGTCAGTGTCCAAGTCCTTCTTTGCTACACTACTTAGAACACTTTTAAAACTGTGGCTGTATTCTGCTCTTTCCGGTTGGCTTTATCCCCATATTCTAACATAGAACAGAGTCCTAAATTCTAAATCCCGAATAACCTGGGCCATATAAAAGGAGACAGAATGCCCTGTTGCAGGCTTGTCTGGATTTGCAGTCTTTTCTGCTCTTGGGTTTCCTGACACCATGCTATTCTTTCTTTGTCCACCTGCCATATTGTCTGACCTTATCCTCAACTACTTCTCTGCATTACCACCTGTTGCCTGACATCAAGTCCCTCATCAGGATTCTCAAATTTAGGCTTGCATATGGGTCCTCTGCAGTGTATGTTAAATAGATTTTGCACTCATTTACCCGTTAATAAATCAGAAACCTTGAGAATTGATCTTAGGATTCTAGATTTTAGAAGCACCTGGATAATTCTGATGGAGTTACTGCTGAACAATACTTTGAGAAAAAGAGCCCACAGCTAGGTTCATTTCCTTAAGTTTTGGTTCCTATTTTGTGGGTATATCTTATTCAATTCTTAATTCATTTAGGTCCAATCCACCCTGCCGCTGTTAATATGCCACCCACCTGGCTGTGTGATGAAATACACCCACATTGAGTTAGATCCAAATGCTATCTCTTCCTATCTGAGATTAATCTTGTCCTTTTCTGAACTTCCATTGCTCTCCATTTGTTTCCTTCTTTGGCTAGTCCCTGTATCCAACCTTGTATTATACACATTTAGGAATTGCAATGTCCTCCAGGGCAGCCTCTGGCTCTGAGTAGTCTCTGTGTTTCCAGTGCTTGGCACACAAGGCCTGGCACCTAGTGGGTGATTGGAAAGCTTATTGGATGAAAAAGAGAACTAGACTGGGAACTGCAGGTAAAAAGCAGCTTTGTGACTTCCAGAGATTTACCCTCTTTTTAGAAGGGAGTGATTTGAAAGTATTTCAAGACTTTATTTAAAAATGTCAAAAGAAAAAAAAAGAAAGAAAAGAAAAAGAAAATGTCAGGAAAAAGAAAAATCCTCCTAAAACAAATGATTGGCTGTAATAGTGGGAGAAAGAATATTGTAAGAAAAACTGTAAAATGACCAAGCTTTGGTCTTTCTGTCTGGTCACAGTTTTGACTAGGAGATGGTTGATGGGTGGGACTTGGAAATTCTCAGTGATATGAGTTAGATGACACCAAGCTGGGTTTTTAAAAATAGGGTGTGCAATATCGTAGTCTCTATAGTAGTTGCCTTTTTTTTTTTAAGGTTAAAACAAACAAAAATCAGCTAGCTTTAGGAAATTGACTTCTCAGAAACATGTTTCTTTCCAAAATTTGTAAAACACTTTCTATCAAAGAGACCTCAAGTTGGACATCACTGTTGCTTTCAACACAAAGAGACCTACGTTTTCTCACAGTGCTCAATAAAACTAAGAAGCTAAAGACCAATTCACCTGCTCATTTTTCCTACAGTGCAGTTGATAACCGGAATTGGACTCTCAGTTTTCTTTCTTTCTTTCCTTTCTTCTTTCTTTATTTCTATTCTTTTCTTTCGTCTTTCTTTCTTAAATCTTTCTTTCTTTCTTTCTTTCTTGTCTTTCTTTCTTTCTTTTCTTGCTTTCTTTCTTTCTTTTCTTTCTCTATCTTTCTTTTCTTTCTTTCTTTATTCTTAGTCCTTTCTTTCATCTTTCTTTCTTTCTTTTCTTTCTCTTTCCCCATCAAAAAACCCCTGGATATAGGGGCTTCTGGGTGGCTCAGTTTTTAAGCGTCTGACTCTTGATTTCAGCTCAGGTCATGATCTCACAGTCATGAGATCTAGCCCTGCATCATGCTCCACAGTGATGTCGAGCCTGCTTAAGATTCTCTCTCTCTCTCCTCCTCTCTCTCTCTCTCTCCCCTTCCCCCCTAGCTCTCTCTCACTCTCTCAAAAAAAAATTAAATAAAAAAATAAAAAAATAAATAAAATAAATAAAATAACAAGATCTGGGTCTAAAGGAAAACAACAACAACAACAAAAAGCCAAATCTGCATAGAAGTATATAGGTAAGCTTTCGACATGATGAACTCAGCCAATGTGCTTATCCAGTCTTCTTGACATTATTTTATTTATTTTTTTATTTAAAAAAAAATTTTTTTTTTCAACGTTTATTTATTTTTGGGACAGAGAGAGACAGAGCATGAACGGGGGAGGGGCAGAGAGAGAGGGAGACACAGAATCAGGAACAGGCTCCAGGCTCTGAGCCATCAGCCCAGAGCCTGACGCGGGGCTCGAACTCACGGACCGAGAGATCGTGACCTGGCTGAAGTCGAACGCTTAACCGACTGCGCCACCCAGGCGCCCTTGACATTATTTCAATCCTCTTTCCTCTAATAATCAGGATCCAGCAAGAAAGAAAACCACACCAGTTAATTTGACAGGGCTTAATGTGAAGAATTGTCAATAGGTGTTATTAGGGAACTGAAAATTTGAATAGGTAGGACTAGTGATTTACAGAGGTAGTAACTGCAGGAAGTAGGTTCATCCTTATGACTGGAATAAAAGAGAAGACACCAGGATTATTAAATTTAGACGTTAAGAGTGGAGATTGGTGGTATTAGGACCCAGACCTGTGGGAAGGGGACTTCTTGGCTGTAATTAGTAGCCTAGTAATTAGTGAGAGGACACCCATGGAACATGTGAAGCCTGAAGGTTACAACATGAATGTATCAAAATTTGTGCTTTTGAGATGCTCACAAGGTAATAGGGAAAGTAGTGATAATATATGTGAAGGCAATTTGCAAACTGCAAAGTATTACAAAAAGATAAATTTCTATTGTAGTTATTACAATACATGTCATATGTATATCTATCATGGTCATTCAAATAAGATATTCTGGGGCAGCCTGGATTTCATCTGTCCCATTGTCGAATGATGTGTTAAGCTGTGGGAACTGATTTTTGGTTTAGAATATACAATAATCAGCTATAATACTACACATAGTAATCAACTTCTAAATATACTTGATGATGACCTAGACTTATCAAATGTAACATAAAAATTTCAGTCTTTGCCTTGCTGGTATTCAAGATCTGTTTATTCTAGTCTAACTGTCTTTCTTTTTTTATTTTTTATTTTTTTTTTAATGATTATTTTTGAGAGAAAGGGAGAGACAGAGCACGAGTAGGGGAGGAGAAAAAGAGAGGAAGACACAGAATCTGAAGCAGGCTCCAGGCTCTGAGCTGTCAGCACAGAGCCCGATGTAGGGCTCGAACTTACCAACCATGAAATCATGACCTGAGCTGAAGTTGGTTGCTCAACCAACTGAGCCACCCAGACGCCCCTCTAGTCTAACTTTGTTGAGTTAACTTCAGATGGTTCTCACGCCTACATTAGCTTCTTGGAGGCTGGACCCAGTGGAGTTGGGAGGAGTTGTGGAGTGTTGCTGTTGGGTACCTTTTGAGATAGTTTAGGCACACAAAGCAGGGATTGAGTCATCAAATACAGGCAAAAAAATGTAAGCTGTTTTACTCTTTGTCATTCTATATTTTGTCTCATGGGCTATGTGAAAAATAAACCACTGACCCAATCAAGTAGGGGATGCTGAGAAGCCAGGCTTTAATTAAGTTCTTGCAAGAGGGGGTGTCTGATGGACAGGCACACAGGGGGCAGTTACATCAGCAATTTATCTCCTAGCGTGCATGTCCCTCTCTTGATTCCTCATTGGCTGAGTACTACAGAGGTTACAGCCTTACTCAAAAGTTGCCCATGCCCCTGTAAGGCCAAAAAGTACTCTGACTGGAACAAATGTACATTCTTTGAGGTGACACACAGACTTCAGTTCTTTGGGTCATGCTCATTGCAAAGCCTGTGAAAAATAAGCCCAGGAAATGGAGAGGGGAAGAAGAACCAGGGTTTGGGACTCCATTGTTGGGGGGTTCTGGTCCGGCCATATTTCCGATAGTTGTAAACCTCTGGTTAACTAGACAGCAGAGCTTTTATTTGGTATTTCTGAAAATGAATCATCTCACTCCTCACAGGTTAAAAATGGTTTATTACAAAAACTTTAAGAGTCAGAAAACAGTTCATCAAGAGTCCACAAATTACATACACTTACAGGTAGAAAATAATTTCATATCAACCTTTCTCAGATCTACTTGTAGACAGGTGGCAAAATCAACATTTGTGTTTGGGTTGATTAAGAAAAAACATGAAATTGAGTATGAAATAATGGGCATGGAGAATATTTCCTCTTGATTTAAGATAACAGTCTTTTGCTTTACCATTTCATCCCAGAAATCAGATGATTCACATAAACATTACATAAATACTCTGCATTTTGTCAACAAAGAAAGATTCTACAAATATCTGCAGCCAGGATCTCTCCCTGTAATTAGCTTCTCATTATGCAACTCACCCTTCAATCCACTCAAATCGTCCTTTACACTAATTGCATAATATTTCACTGTTAGCAGAATGTGCAATAGTGCATTTAACAGAAGTTGGATTCTTAATCCAGACCTTTTGTAAAATAAAGCACATTCCTGGCACGCAGCACTTACAAAGTTTGGTTGATGCATTGAATGTTGTTATAATTAAAAGATGAACAGGTAAAATTTAAGTGACACTTTATATCAATGTGATATGTTACTCAACAATACGTCTCATATGTAGCCCAGTACGTCTCTGGATTCCTCTTTCTTATATTTAAAATATAAATAAATGACACCAAAATTACTTGTGCAGCTTAAAGAGATGACTCATCAGATGTTATAAATTATAAAGCAGTCTATATTTAAAATATTTATGGT